>NW_028151729.1:15000-82000 GCF_964638095.1 Poromitra crassiceps | reverse complement strand
CATTAACGTAGTTAGCCGCCCGCTAGCTAGTGGTAGCTACATTGTTAGCCTCGGTGCGCTTAGTCAACTGCGCATGTTCACGACGTGACCACTTGAATGCCAAGCATGTTGTGTACACACGACTTAGTGACCTGGCCATTAGGCGGAGCCGTCTTGAACTGTATGACATCATCGGTAATTTATGACCTCATCACTGTCTGTGACATCTCAGTCATTGTGAGATTTTCGGTGATATATGATATCACTATAGAAGTGACCTGACCACCAGGCTGTGCCGTCTAGAACTGTATGACATCATCAATGATTTATGACCTCTTTACTGTCTGTGACATCGTCAGTCATTTATGACATCATCTGTGATATGTGACATCACTATATTAGTGACTATAATACTGGTACTGACATCATCAGTGATTTATGACCTCATCACTGTCTGTGACATCATCAGTGATTATTGCATCATCAGTGACATATGACAGAACTAGAGTGGTGCCTTGGCCATGCTGAGCCGAGCAGCACAGCGACTGACATCATCAGTGACCTGGCCTCTTTCTTTCTTTCTTTCTTTCTTTCGTTCTTCGCTGATGGCATGATGCCTTCCTTCGGTGCCTAGTACACATGGGTTATCGTCAAAAGAGCCTTTCTGTGTGGAGTTTGCATGTTCTCTCCATGCTCACCTGGTTTTCCCTCCATATAACATCAACCCCCACTGAAAAACATGCAAGAAGACATCGCCTGACCAGAGGTGCCTACTAAGAAGTCGGTCCAAGGGCACTGCGAGGAAAAGCTGCCCACCACCCCTGGTCCTGCCCCCTTGGAGGAAGGAGGAGCCAGGATGGCACGGAGGCGGAAGACAAATTTCAAGGTATTCTTTCTTTCTTTCTTTCCTTCTTTCTTTCTTTCTTTCTTTCTTTCTTTCTTTCTTTCTTTCTTCACTATTGTGCTTAAATGCTCATAAACGGATTGAATCTGGTAAAAATTGCTCTAATGTTGGAGTAGACCAGTCTCGGGACTCATCGGACTCTGGGTTTTATTTCAAGACCAGTAGATACCACAAGGCCCATTCTGAGCCAGGAAAAACCCTGTTCATTGTGTGAAATTATTTTCTACTGCAGACCAACAGGTTTACATTTCAAATATAATATGAGATGGCTGATCAATGCATAATAATCGTCATTTAATTATTGATAAGTGCGTTGTGCATTATTGTGAGAACATAAGCAGCATGAATACAGATGATTATTGTGAGAACATAAGCAGCATGAATACAGATGATTATTGTGAGAACACACCAGCATGAATACAGATGACTAGCAGTGACATTATGAAAATGATAAATGAACAAGTCGGTTTGCATGAGAGTGCAATTTGGAAAAGGCACATTTTGGATGCAAATGTGTCCATTTATTCACAGCTCTCTACTAACCAACTATCATCATCAGTCAAGTCAAGATATTTGCATGCTATGTATTTGTTTTTATTAAAGATGTTTCATGTCACGAGTGTTGATCTAAACACAGGTAAAAGGGATAATTAAATAAGACAGGTGAGCAGGACTGAGAGCACTGTCACAGGAGGAGACTGTGAAGACAAGGTGTCAAGACACATCAAGACTTTTCACTAGATAAAGTCGATTTCAGCCAATTCTGCTGCAGGACTAGACCATAGGAGAGAAGGTGGAGATGTGATATGGTCTTAATTTCAACACCAATTTAGCAAATCCGTGAAGCACTTTGGATATTGAAGGATCTACCAAAGTTTACCACCTGAGAGAACATACGGTGAACATTCAAGACAATGTCCACTATTCCTCCATTCAACGCATCTTTTTTAAACAACTCTCAGTTCATCTCACCCTTCAATGGATGTGACATCTATCCAGGCCAAATTGTTGCTAGTCTGTCTGTCTTCTCCAGCTTCATGCTCATTCACTTTGCAGTGGGTCTCCCAGCAAATGTATGGGTGGTTTGGCTCATTAGTCAAGGAACTAAGGATTCACTTGCTGCTGAATTGTTTCCTCTCAACTTGGCTATCTGTGAGATCCTTTTGTGTTTGATACTCCCAGCCACCGTCTACCATTATTTCTGCTATAGTGAAGTCATGGCAGGCCTGGTGAATGGAATGTGGACTTTTGTATGGATCGGCCGCCCTCTGTTCCAGTGTTGTATCTGTGTGGAGCGTTACTTGGCAGTGGTGCACCCTTTGATCTTCATCAGGTAACACATTCTTGGGTACAATGATCAAAACTGACTTTTTAGTGAGTGTGTGTGTGTGTGTGTGTGTGTGTGTGTGTGTGTGTGTGTGTGTGTGTGTGTGTGTGTGTGTGTGTGTGTGTGTGTGTGTGTGTCTGTCTGTCTTTGGCCCATTGTGTGGACCGGCACCTGATAGCCCAGTCACAATGTGGGGACCCAAACCCGCTCCCCACAAAAATAACTTCTAATTCAGTTCAATTGAGTGGTGTGTGTGTGTTCATCAGGTAACACATTATTGGGTAAAATGTTCAAAACTGACTTTTTAGTTAAATTGCAGGCCCAATTATACTCTACGTTAAAGACAGAGACGGACAGACTAGACCCTTCTGTCCGTACTCTGCGTTCATTTTGTGTGTTTTCTGTCCGTCCTCTGAAAGCTTACGGATACGCATGAAACGCAGCAGAACCACACACACACTCACACATTTGACTCTCTACTGACGATTTATTTTCATATGAAAATGGAGTATAAATGAGCCTTTAACATGGTATGTGTGTGTGTGTGTGTGTGTGTGTGTGTGTGTCTCCCAGCCCCCACACCTAAACATAACCTGCCCCACACCCTAGACCTAAGCTCTCCCACCCCCCACGCCTAAACCTAACATCCCCCAGACCCTAACTCTAAACCTAACCTCTCCCACCCCCCACCCCTAAACCTAACATCCCCCAGGCCCTAACCCTAAACCTAACCTCTCCCCCCCACGCCTAAAGCTAACCTCCCCAGACCCTAACCCTAACCTCTCCCACCCCCAACGCCTAAACCTAAGCTCTCCCACACCAAACCCTAAACCTAACATTGGACGCTTGACGAGTTGGGAGTGAGAATGTGTTGGGCTGTCGGCATTGTGGGCTGTTGGCACTGCGGGTGGTCGGCATAGCGGGCGGACCCTGTGTGTGGACACTGCAATGAAACCTGATGATTTAGCAGAAACCTAGGTGTGTTTATTGGTTTTCTCATAAACCGATAACGGCCTTTATCCAGTAAAGGATGCCGTTTACATGACCACTTGATAATCAGGTAACTCTAGAAATCTGATAATAAACGGTTTATTAGTGAGCATGTAAACGCACTCAGGAATCTATCTTCCCAACGGCGGTAATTTTGCGTTAGTGCCCGTTTTACGCTGAAATAGCGCCCCGCAAAGCCCTAATTGTGAGCGTGTGCCCGCTACGCTTCACGTTATCTCGGCGCAAACCTCCATAGGCGTGTTTATGCCCATAAAGGATTCACAAGGTGAGATCACTCCCCTTAAAAGCAACAGCGTCACCGCCATCACGTCACCAGCTTCTCTCTTGCTGATAGCAAGCAGAGAAACAGAGAGAGAGAGAAAAGAGAGAGGGTGAGAGAGGGTGAGAGAGAGAGAGCGAGAGAGAAAGAGAGAGGGGGGGGGGGGAATCAGAGAGGGAAGAGAGAGAGGGCCGCCGCGCAATTACGCAGTGATGTCCCAAAGCGTGCGCTTACTGTAAATTAGACGTTTCGTTCATATAGGCTATAACATAGGCCTACACATCTGAAAATATTTGTTTCTTTAATAGGGTAGGAATGTGTGAGATTTTACTTCTAGCCTATTTCAATAGCCTGTGTCAGAATCGTCCACTCTGGTTAAGCCATTGACTGCGGTCATTGACATGCGTGCAATTGCACGGAAAGAGGTAACTGTACTGGCCGGACACAGATGTTGTGCGAAAAAATTATGCGTTTTGAATTGGATTAGGGGAACGAGGGTCTGGCGGGGCGGGAGTCTGTGTGCGCCGGGTGCTGGAGGGGGGTCACCCCCGAGAAGGTGGGAGCTGGACGGGTATGCAGGCTTGGTGGTGGGGTGGGTGTGGGTCGGTGCCCTGGGTGTTTTGGGCAGGCCAGGGTGGGGAGAGGCAGCTTGGCACAACACCGTCACAACTTTCTCAAAAGCAATCTATTGTTACCTCACACCACAAACCTGTATGGTCAGGAATTATGTAGCCTAATAAAACCATGACAAACGAATTCTGATTTTTAAATCAAGGTGTTTTTTTCTGCAATGTAGGCTATAGTTGAAAATCAACGTGGCATTCCGAGGAGAGAAGAGTGTGTGCAGGCACGAGTAGAGAGTGACATCCATGCCGTGCGTAAATGGATCCAAGCAAGGATTTCCTAAGACCAGCTATTTCCTGCCGTTAAAATTGAGAGCACCCAAGGCGATTTTTTCTAACACATTGCGCTGGAACGCGTATTTTGGAACGGGCAACGCCCAGACCTCTCTTTGCGCTCGGCACATACCGACGGTATCTTGCCAGAGCGCTAAATGACACTTGCGCGAGACAGGTGATAGGCTAGAGGCCCACGGACACGCCTGGGCCACGCCTACACCTGCGTCATCCCAGCGCAAAACTGGACGGTGGAGGCAGATGATAGCTTAAGACGCTGGGAAGATAGCAATAAGAGGCGCGCAAAAGCAACGCAAACAATAGCGCCATCCGAAGATAGGGCCCTTAATGTTGTTGCTGTACACATTGTTGGCAATGAGCCAACAATGTAATCAAGTCATAACTAAGCGAGTTTTGCAGGTATTTTGGGATTTTGATTGATTTGGTCACTTTCATCTGGTGAATAATTATTTTCATAAAACAAAAGGGAAAGTATTTTTATGTGTTTTTTGTGTGGAATGCCACTGTAAATGAAATGTTGTGGAATGTTTAAAGCCATCTTTCTCACATTTTACTTTTAGACATATTAGTACTCATAACTTTTCATCTGAGAGAGCTATCTCAGTCATTCAAAAAGTTATATATAGGGTAGAGTAGAAATATCAAGAAATGATGATGTCACATTTTCACCATGTGAAGGGTTTTTGCAAGCCATCACACATACTGAACCTCAGTACTCTGCTGTGCTTTCTTCCACAGGTTCAAGCCCCTGAGGTACAGAGTGGCCTGTTGTGGTCCAGCCTGGTGCATCATCTTTGTCTTTGTGTGTCTCTCAGCATGGTCAGTTGTGGGACCTCTATATCTTCTTCTTCCCTGCTTTGCTCTCACAGTGTGCTTAAGTCTGTATTGCTGCCTCTCACTTCTCTGGTCTCTGAAGCAGTCTGGGCCAGGGGAAAGGCAGAGGGAGCAGAAGAGAGAAGGGGGGAACAACGTGAAGAGAAGAGCTTTTAACATCATTTTGGTTCATCTGGCAACTTTTGTGGTGAATTATTTGCCACTATTGCTGGTTCTATCTCTTTACAAAGCAAAGATTACAGATCCCACGAGTACAACTGTTCTTGTAAGTGTGTTTATGTGTCTGGCAACGCTGTGTGGGCTGGTCCAACCCTTAATTTACCTGTACAGAGCTGGGAGGCTAACCTGTGCTTGAGAGCACTGATCTGAGAGCTGGATAGACACCTTAAAGCAGGGATGGGCAACTATGATGATAGAGAGGGCCACAAAAAAATTCCTCATTACCAGAGGGCCAGATTGTGACCGTGCACTTCCACCAGTAGCCTACTGTAACACCATTACTCCCAATTATAGCTACTAATTTGATGAAAAGGACTGGTAATCAAAGTTTATTATACCAACATTTATATTTTTCATATTCAAATTTAGTAATTCCTCCATTCAGATGACACCAGAAACTTTGCTCTAGCTTTAAAACAGCCCGCTACAGCAATTTGATGATCACCAAAATTATGTGATATTAACCAGATTAGTAATGTTGCATGTGCAATGTGCATCTTGGATATAGTTTGTTACAAATAGCGTTAGCTCAAATGCTAACGTTAAACAGTATGTGGATGGACAATGCTAATGCCATTAGCGTCATGTTCTGGGTTGAACAATAAATTAAAAACACGTTTTTTGTAGGTCTAACCTAACCCAACCAAAAATGTCCGCCTTGAAAAAAAAAAAAAGGGGCCGCACTGAGTGAGGTCGGCGGCTGCCAGTTGCCCACCCCTGCCTTAAAGGGTTAGTTTGGATATTTTTATTTTCGGGGGGCATGGTGGTGCAGTGGTAAGCGCTGTCGCCTCACAGCTAGAAGGTCCTGGGTTCGATTCCCACCTGGGACGCTGTGAGCACTGAAGGAATGCGTGCCCATCCGCATGTCCTCGAGTGCCCACCTCCCGGGTGGGGTCGTCAAAAGGGCCTTTCTGTGTGGTGTTTGCTTGTTCTCCCCGTGCCCCCTGGGGGTTTCCTTCATATAGGGAACCCCACACCAAAACATGCAATATCCTGGTTGCTGATGTGGTGCCTCCTCTGGTTCTCTGGCGCCTGTTCGGAGGGAGGGGAACTCGTTGGAATAGCGTATGTCCTACCGGTGTAGCGTATGTCCTACCGGTGAAGCTTCCCCTGTCAGGTGAAAAGAAGCGGCTGGCTAACTGCCCATGTCTCGGAGGAAGCATGGAGCCAGTTTCGGCTCTCCCCAGATCGGCAGAGGGTGGAGCAGCAACCAGGATAAATACATTTAAATTAGCACTAATGGGGGATAAAAATGGGATTCAAAAAAATCGGGGGGAAAAAAAGTTTGGATATTTTGATGTAGGGTTGTATGAGGTTCTTGCTTGACAGTCAGTGTACTACATGCAGTAGAATGCACCCGGCGAGATCCCAGTTTGGAGAAATGGAGACCGGCCACATCAGCATGGCCGTAACTAGCTATGAGGACGGGGAGGTCCGGACTTCCCCTAATATTTCAGAGAAAAAAATAAAACAATCTGCATGGAAAAGCATGAAAAACACAGGATCGCTTTTATTTTGAAACGAAAGGCAGGTCAGGCAGGAAGTCATCTGACGCGGCGTCCGCGGTAACTTGATTCCGAGAGAGCAGCAGCATGGTGGTGAGTGATGACTGTCTGTCTGCCTGGCGAGATAATTGAAGGTGAGCGAGCTGCGAGACAGTGAGCGAGTGAACGACAGACAGTGAGTGACACTGACAGATTTTTTAGCAACAACCAAGAAAGTAAGTGTCTAGTCTGTCTCTTAAGTAATGTTACCTGTGTGACACGTTGGGATGCTACTGGCTAATCATGCATGATGCCAATTGCCAAGCTCCCGAAGTCAGGTATGCAGGTGGCTATATGCATGGTTTCAGTTTCATGACCAAATAAGTAACAAAAAGAGGTGGTGTAAAGTTAAAAACAACATAATATATTTTATTTTATTTTTCAATCGTTCCTATCAGGAATAAATAAATGTCCCTCTGTATGTATTTTTTATTATCGATGATGACTTTGTGTGTTGTGTACGGCTTGGGTTGTGTACCTGTGTTTGTAGGTGTCATTTTGATATGAATTTGGCTAAAACAGTTTGTGTTTGTTAGTTACAATTATGTTGACAGGAGAGCTGAGCAGGTGGTGACATGAAAGAGAATATACTGAATAATGACATCACAACAGTATAATCCTAATGTTGATTTAAAATGATATATTACTCTAAATAGGGCTAAAAAAAGGGGGGGGGGAAACTCACATTTTTTTCCGCCTCCGCTTGCTGGACCTCCCCTATTTCGGAACCCTGGTTACGGCCCTGCACATCAGGGAAGTAGAGCTGCTGAGTGTGAACAGGATCACGAGCAAAAGCATAAAAAAAAACTACAGAAAACAAGCGGGATTCGCTATATCCCATATATGTATGTAGTGTATGAGGTGGACCTAATCCTCTGATAAACGGACTAAATCAAAATACACTAATCTATACACTATCCTAAGACTTTTTGACTTTGTAATAGGTAGTGAAGTAGTTAGCTTGTCATTTGTTTAAGAGAATTGTTTAATTATATATAATATTATAATATTGATTATGATATATTTGTCTGTGAATTGTGTGTATAAAATACAATTAATTTGTAGTTACTCAAAAATAATTTACACCCTTTGAGACTTTGTGAATTTTGTGCTACAGATGTTTTTTTTAAGATCTACAAAGTCATCTATTCTAACTGGAAATCCTCCTGACTAGGCTACTACATGAAAGTACGCAAGGGGATTAGGACCATGTGTGTTCTGATTAAAGCTAGAATTGTGAGATTCTGACATTCTCAGATTAAAGACAGAATTCTGAGGAAAAAAGTCATCATCACGTAACGTGGCTTTTATCCTCTTCCATAACTTTGGCCTGTGAGAAAAACTATGTTGTTGGATTTCAACCTGACTTCATGCATATTTGGTGGTGGTGATAAACTAATTGGGGCTAAATCAAAATATTGTAACACAGTAGTAGACTTTAAAAAACAGCTTTGAAGAGAAAACCTCAATCCATGTGTTAGAAAGTCTTCTATTTGCTCGTCTGTTCATGTGTTATTGACACAATGTGCAGGTGTGGAGGCAAGACACACACACACACACACACACACACACACACACACAGGTAACCACAGTGATGAATTTGTCTTTGTAATAGGAAGTGGGAGGTCAGCTGTCATCCGTCACTGGATGTTTGTAGAATGAGGACTTGTCAAAGATTTCACTTTTAGATGACTAGATTAATTCAAGGTGAGGTGAGCTAATCTAGTTCACTGCTTAACTGAGAGAATTCTTTATTATTAGGGGTCCAAGCACGAAGTGCATGGATCCCTATTGTATCTGTAATGTTTATTATTATTATTCTGCCCTAAAACAGCATGCACGTCAAAAACCGTAAGGGCTACAGTAGCCAGACCTTGCACATAGGTTGGAAATGTGCCCCACTGCTCAGAGACAAAAAATTAGCCATATTGGCCAGATGGTGGCGCTATAACAGACCCTTTTGCGTATTGACCCATAACTCACACCCATTTAAGCCTGCTAGATTTTCCAAAAAAAAAAAACGAACTCGTCCTAGGCCATTTGCCCGAATGAGCCCAAACTTTTTCTGTGTCATCTCTGGACTTCCCTGATCTAAAGTTGTATAAAGAATTTGGATACGTGAAACCGTCTTGAAATGATAAATGTTTAAACTTTGACACTTTGAAACTTTGAAACTTTGAAACTTTGAAACTTTGAAACTTTGAAACTTTCACCGGAAGCTTGGACCCCGCATCGCCGCTTGCGGCTATTATTATTATTAATTTTTGTGTGAATTGTGTTTATAAAAGAAAATCCATTTGTAGTTAGCCTACTAAAAAATGATTTGTGCACTTTGTTTGTACTACATAACATGTTTTAAATTATAGTATTTTTTTAGTAAAAGTAATGTAACTGTAAAGTACAATTGACTAAATATTCATATGTGAATGTATGCATTTCAAATAAAAGGAATCTGCTTTCATTAAAGGCCCCAACTAGTATATTTGGTCATTTTTTTTTAATATTTCATGTTTCTGAGTATGTATGTCCTGAGAATATTAATTTGCCCCGCTGTTGACTACTGTAAGTGACTAAATTTTGAGTTAAAAAAAAGTAAGTTAAAAAAGTTTAGTATAGTTGCTATAATTCGATTCTGAGTGAGGAGGAACTGGCACGTAAAACACTTATGGATAATATCCATAATTTCCATTTTTTAACTACTCACCCACAGTTAACAGTTAGCAAGTGCCTACAGTAGGCTATATTATACTGTAGGCACTTGCTAACTAACGTCTTGTGACGTTTTCACAAAATGGCAGACCCCATGGACGTTGATGGAAAGTATACATTTGAGCTGTATAGAGCTATAGAGTCATTTTATAATAAATCTGAGGAACATGTTGATATTCTCAACAGTCTCATCTTGTTTCCTCTGTCATTATGCCTTTGCATTTCCTGCATTAACGTAGTTAGCCGCTGGCTAGCTAGTGGTAGCTACATTGTTAGCCTCGGTGCGCTTAGTCAACTGCGCATGTTCACGACGTGACCACTTGAATGCCAAGCATGTTGTGTACACACGACTTAGTGACCTGGCCATTAGGCCCATAGATATATATAAAGGCTAGATGGCTTAAGGCGGAGTCAGCAGCGTCGTTGAACGGCCGCCATCTTGCTACAGTGCCTTTCTGGTACGTTCTATGGTAGCTGGTGACCTGCACAGACAAAAATACTCATAACTCGCTGAAATCTTGACGGATTTACAAACGGTTTGGTTTATTACAAGCATATTCCGTTCCCGAGATAGACCAAAAAAAAAAAAAAACACTAAAAACACTATTTTTTTGATGGGCTCCAAATTACACCAAAATTAAACCGAAGCATCTATGCCATGAGAGGGATTCAGGCACAAAGTTTCATGCAGTTTCATCCATTTCCCTAGGAGTTATGATCATATGATGTTGCCATACTAACCCAACAACAGATGCTCATAACTCCTAGTAGCTCCCTGTAGCAAGATGGCCGCCATGCGACGACGTCGCTCTCCATTGGCCGGCAGCGCGGGTAAGCTATCTAGCCTTTATATATATCTATGATTAGGCCGAGCCGTCTTGAACTGTATGACATCATCAGTAATTTATGACCTCATCACTGTCTGTGACATCTCAGTCATTGTGAGATTTTCGGTGATATATGACATCACTATAGAAGTGACCTGACCACCAGGCTGTGCCGTCTAGAACTGTATGACATCATCAATGATTTATGACCTCTTTACTGTCTGTGACATCCTCAGTCATTTATGACATCATCTGTGATATGTGACATCACTATATTAGTGACTATAATACTGGTACTGACATCATCAGTGATTTATGACCTCATCACTGTCTGTGACATCATCAGTGATTATTGCATCATCAGTGACATATGACAGAACTAGGTGCCTTGGCCATGCTGAGCCGAGCAGCACAGCGACTGACATCATCAGTGACCTGGCCTTTTTCTTTCTTTCTTTCTTTCTTTCTTTCGTTCTTCGCTGATGGCATGATGCCTTCCTTCGGTGCCTAGTACACATGGGTTATCTTCAAAAGAGCCTTTCTGTGTGGAGTTTGCATGTTCTCTCCATGCTCACCTGGTTTTCCCTCCATATAACATCAACCCACTGAAAAACATGCAAGAAGACATCGCCTGACCAGAGGTCCATACTAAGAAGTCGGTCCAAGGGCACTGCGAGGAAAAGCTGCCCACCACCCCTGGTCCTGCCCCCTTGGAGGAAGGAGGAGCCAGGATGGCACGGAGGCAGAAGACAAATTTCAAGGTATTCTTTCTTTCCTTCTTTCTTTCTTTCTTTCTTTCTTTCTTTCTTTCTTTCTTTCTTCACTATTGTGCTTAAATGCTCATAAACGGATTCAATCTGGAAAAAATTGCTCTAGTGTTGGATTAGACCGGTCTCGGGACTCATCGGACTCTGGGTTTTATTTCAAGACCAGTAGATACCACAAGGCCCATTCTGAGCCAGGAAAAACCCTGTTCATTGTGTGAAATTATTTTCTACTGCAGACCAACAGGTTTACATTTCAAATATAATATGAGATGGCTGATCAATGCATAATAATCGTCATTTAATTATTGATAAGTGCTTTGTGCATTATTGTGAGAACATAAGCAGCATGAATACAGATGACTAGCAGTGAAATTATGAAAATGATAAATGAACAAGGCGGTTTGCATGGGAGTGCAGTTTGGAAAAGGCACATTTTGCATGCAAATGTGATTTGTAGCTCTCTACTAACCAACTATCATCATCAGTGAAGTCAAGATATTTGCATGCTATGTATTTGTTTTTATTGAAGATGTTTCATGTCACGAGTGTTGATCTAAACACAGGTAAAAGGGATAATTAAATAAGACAGGTGAGCAGGACTGAGAGCACTGTCACAGGAGGAGACTGTGAAGACAAGGTGTCAAGACACATCAAGACTTTTCACTAGATAAAGTCGATTTCAGCTGCTTCTGCTGCAGGACTAGACCATAGGAGGGAAGGTGGAGATGTGATATGGTCTTAATTTCAACACCAATTTAGCAAATCCGTGAAGCACTTTGGATATTGAAGGATCTACCAAAGTTTACCACCTGAGAGAACATACGGTGAGCATTCAAGACAATGTCCACTATTCCATTCAACGCATCTTTTTTAAACAACTCTCAGTTCATCAATGGATGTGACATCATGCCAGGAGGCCACACTGTTGCCAGTCTGTCTGTCTTCTCCAGCTTCATGCTCATTCACTTTGCAGTGGGTCTCCCAGCAAATGTATGGGTGGTCTGGCTCATTAGTCAAGGAACTAAGGATTCACTTGCTGCTGAATTGTTTCCTCTCAACTTGGCTATCTGTGAGATCCTTTTGTGTTTGATACTCCCAGTCACCGTTTACAATCAGTTCTGCTATAGTAAAGTCGTGACAAGCCTGGTGAGTGGAATGTGGAATTTTTTATGGATCGGCCGCCCTCTGTTCCAGTGTTGTATCTGTGTGGAGCGTTACTTGGCAGTGGTGCACCCTTTGATCTTCATCAGGTAACACATTCTTGGTTAAAATGATCAAAACTGACTTTTTTGTGAAACTGCAGGGTAACATGGTCGTGTGTGTGTGTGTGTGTGTGTGTGTGTGTGTGTGTGTGTGTGTGTGTGTGTGTGTGTCTGTCTGTCTGTCTGTCTGTCTGTCTGTCTGTCTGTCTGTCTGTCTGTCTTTGGGGCATTGTGGGGACAGGCACCTGATAGACCAGTCACAACGTGGGGACCCACATTTTTGTGGGGACCCAAAACCTGGTCCCCACAAAAATAACTTCTAATTGATTGGTGTGTGTGTGTGTGTGTGTGTGTGTGTGTGTGTGTGTGTGTGTGTGTGTGTGTGTGTGTGTGTGTGTGTGTGTGTGTGTGTGTGTGTGTGTGCGTGTGTGTTCGTGCGCGCGCGTGCGTGCGTGCGTGTGTGTGTGTGTTAATCCGATAACAGAATGATCAGGTAACTGACAATAATCTGATTTCCACATTGCATTTTAGCAGGCCTTTTACTAAATAGTGGGAACTCCCCTCAAAGTACGTGTGTGTACACTGCAATGAATAAACCTGATGATTTAGCAGAAACCTAGGTGTGTTTATTGGTTTTCTCATAAACCGATAACGGCCTTTATCCAGTAAAGGATGCCGTTTACATGACCATTTGATAATCAGGTAACTCTAGAAATCTGATAATAAACGGTGTATTAGTGTGCATGTAAACGCACTCAATGTCGCTGCTGTACACATTGTTGGCACTGAGCCAACAATGTAAGCGAGTCGTAACTAAGCGAGTTTTGCAGGTATTTTGGGATTTTGATTGATTTGGTCACTTTCATCTGGTGAATAATTATTTTCATAAAACAAAAGGGAAAGTATTTTTGTGTTATGTATGTGGAATGCTACTGTAAATGGAATGTTGTGGAATGTTTAAAGCCATCTTTCTCACATTTTACTTTTAGACATAATCAGTACTCATAATAACTTTTCATCTGAGAGAGCTATCTCAGTCATTCAAAAAGTTATATATAGGGTAGTTTCTAATTTATAGAAATATCAAAAAATGACAATGTCACATTTTCACCATTTGAAGGGTTTTTGCAAGCCATCACACATACTGAACCTCAGTACTCTGCTGTGCTTTCTTCCACAGGTTCAAGCCCCTGAGGTACAGAGTGGCCTGTTGTGGTCCAGGCTGGTGCATCATCTTTGCCTTTGTGTGTCTTTCAGCATGGTCAGTTGTTGTGGATCCTCTATATATTCTTCTTCCCTGCTTTGCTCTCACAGTCTGCTTAAGTCTGTATTGCTGCCTCTCACTTCTCTGGTCTCTGAAGCAGTCTGGGCCAGGGGAAAGGCAGAGGGAGCAGAAGAGAGAAGGGGGGAACAACGTGAAGAGAAGAGCTTTTAACATCATGTTGGTTCATCTGGCAACTTTTGTGGTGAATTATTTGCCACCATTGCTGGTTCTATCTCTGATGAAAGCACACATTACAGATCCCACAAGTATAGTTGTTCTTGCAAGTGTGTTTATGTCTCTGGCAGTGCTGTGTGGGCTGGTCCAACCCTTAATTTACCTGTACAGAGCTGGGAGGCTAACCTGTGCCTGAGAGCACTGATCTGAGAGCTGGATAGACACCTTAAAGCAGGGATGGGCAACTTTGATGATAGAGAGGGCCACAAAAAAAAATCCTCGCTACCAGAGGGCCAGATTGTGACCGTGCACTTCCACCAGTAGCCTACTGTAACAGCATTACTCCCAATTATAGCTACTAATTTGATGAAAAGGACTGGTAATCAAAGTTTATTATACCAACATTTATATTTTTCATATTCAAATTTAGTAATTATTCCACTCAGATGATACCAGAAACTTTGCTCTAGCTTTAAAACAGCCCGCGGCGCTACAGCAATTTGATGGGGTACATCACCAAAATAATCTGATATTAACCAGATTAGTAATGTTGCATGTGCAATGTGCATCTTGGATATAGTTTCTTACAATAGCGTTAGCTCAAAGGCTAACGTTAAACAGTATGTGGATGGACAATGCTAATGCCATTAGCGCCATGTTCTGGGTTGAACAATGAATTAAAAACACATATTTTGGTGGTCTAATGACCTAACCTAACCAAAAATGTCCGCCTTGTAAAAAAAAAAAAAAGGGGGGGGGGGGGGAAGAAAAAGGGAAACTGACCCAGGGGCCGCACTGAGTGAGCTCGGGGGCCGGCAGTTGCCCACCCCTGCCTTAAAGGGTTAGTTTGGATATTTTCATTTTCGGGGGGCATGCTGGTGCAGTGGTAAGCGCTGTCGCCTCACAGCTAGAAGGTCCTCGGTTCGATTCCCACCTGGGACGCTGTGAGCGCTGAAGGAATGCGTGCCCATCCGCATGTCCTCGAGTGCCCACCGCCCGGGTGGAGTCGTCAAAAGGGCCTTTCTGTGTGGAGTTTGCATGTTCTCCCCGTGCCCCCTGGGGGTTTCCTTCATATAGAAACCCCACACCAAAACATGCAATATCCTGGTATCTGATGTGGTGCCTCCTCTGGTTCTCTGGCGCCTGTTCGGAGAGAGGGGAACTCATTGGAATAGCGTGATACTCCCACGTGCTATGTCCTACCGGTGAAGCTTCCCCTGTCAGGTGAAAAGAAGCGGCTGGCTAACTGCCCATGTCTCGGAGGAAGCATGGAGCCAGTTTCGGCTCTCCCCAGATCAGCAGATGGTGGAGCAGCAACCAGGATAAATAAATTTAAATTAGCACTAATGGGGGATATAAAATGGGATAAAAAAAAATGGGGAAAAAATCTGGAAAAAAAAAAAAGTTTGGATATTTTGATGTAGGGTTGTATGAGGTTCTTGCTTGACAGTCAGTGTACTACATGCAGTAGAATGCACCCGGCGTGGTCCCAGTTTGGAGAAATGGAGACCGGCCACATCAGGGAAGTAGAGCTGCTGAGTGTGAACAGGATCTCGAGCAAAAGCATAAAAAAAACCTACAGAAAACAAGCGGGATTCGCTATATCCCATATAGGTATGTAGTGTATGAGGTGGACCTAATCCTCTGATAAACTAACGGACTAAATCAAAATACACTAATCTATACACTATCCTAAGACTTTTTGACTTTGTAATAGGTAGTGAAGTAGTTAGCTTGTCATTTGTTTAAGAGAATTGTTTAATTATATATAATATTATAATATTGATTATGATATATTTGTCTGTGAATTGTGTGTATAAAATACAATTAATTTGTAGTTACTCAAAAATAATTTACAGCCTAATATACAGACTTTGTGAATTTTGTGCTACAGATGTTTTTTTTTAAGATCTACAAAGTCATCTATTCTAACTGGAAATCCTCCTGACTAGGCTACTACATGAAAGTATGCAAGGGGATTAGGGCCATTTGTGTTCTGATTAAAGCTAGAATTGTGAGATTCTGACATTTTCAGATTAAAGACAGAATTCTGAGGAAAAAAGTCATCATCACGTAACGTGGCTCTAATCCTCTTCCATAACTTTGGCCTGTGAGAAAAACGATGTTGTTGGATTTCAACCTGACTTCATGCATATTTGGTGGTGGTGATAAACTAATTGGGGCTAAATCAAAATATTGTAACACAGTAGTAGACTTTAAAAAACAGCTATGAAGAGAAAACCTCAATCCATGTGTTAGAAAGTCTTCTATTTGCTCGTCTGTTCATGTGTTATTGACACAATGTGCAGGTGTGGAGGCAAGACACACACACACACACACACACACACACACACACACAGGTAACCACAGTGATGAATGTGTCTTTGTAATAGGAAGTGGGAGGTCAGCTGTCATCCGTCACTGGATGTTTGTAGAATGCTGACTTGTCAAAGATTTCACTTTTAGATTACTAGATTAATTCAAGGTGAGGTGAGCTAATCTAGTTCACTGCTTAACTGAGAGAATTGTTTATTATTATTATAGAATCTTTGTGTGAATTGTGTTTATAAAAGAAAATCCATTTGTAGTTAGCCTACTAAAAAAAAATATTTGTGCATTTTGTTTGTACTAGATAACATGTTTTAAATTATAGTATTTTTTTTGTAAAAGTAATGTAACTGTAAAGTACAATTGACTAAATATTCATATGTGAATGTGTGCATTTCAAATAAAAGGAATCTGCTTTCATTAAAGGCCCCAACTAGTATATTTGGTCTTTTTTCAGATATTTCATGTTTCTGAGTATGTCCTGACAATATTAATTTCCCGCGCTGTTGACTACTGTAAGTGACTTCATTTTGAGTAAAAAAAAAGTAAGTTAAAAAAGTTTAATAATGTCTTGGACTATTTTCAATAATGAAGACTACTTAACAGCTAACACCCAGTTCACGTCATATCACAGTGCACGCCCCCTTTCTTTGAGGTTGTATAACCCATTCATTGTTGGGCTCACCCCCTTTCTCTGATGCGGTCTCCTCACCCATTCACAGTTTGCCACACATGTGGCAATAACCAATCGGCCCAAACCATTCCTCTCCAGCTGATCCCAATCACCTAATCAGCGTAGTATATCAGGGTCCATGTTTTGTACTCTGTTTGCTATATGCTGTGTATGTGCCAGTGGTGGCTGGTGAGCTTGGAAACAGGGGAGGAAGCTAGTGCGGCGACCAAAGGAACCTGCAAACCAAAGGTTTTCGCCGCCGAAAAAAATTTGGGCCTTTTTTTTTCATGTGTGCGCGCGCGCGCATGTGTGTGTGTGTATTTGCCATGTTTCCCATGCTGTCAAGCCTCTTAGCTTTCCACCCAGTGAGGAGCATTGCATTAGCACCCAGTGAGAGGACTACAGGACGGAACAGCACCTGGCACCTGAGGCGGTCCCAGGGAAAATATGACGTGTGCTCTGCTGCTGATACTCTCACCCACAACTCTCATTTTAAATTAGCATTAGGATTAGACTGTTGTGATGTCATTATTCAGTTTTAACCATCAATAATTGTTCCTTTTCTCATTATTTCATTTCTCAGAGTAAATACTGTATATTTACTTCGAGATTTTTGTCAATTATTTGTGCTGTTATGGTTATAATTAGCCTAGTTACTCACTTCTACACTATCTTAGATTGTGTTACTTATGGATGGCATGGAATTATAGTGAAAATAGATTATCCCCCCTTTTTGCTGGGACAGGGGACCCCACTTTGAAAACCACTGGCTTAGGCTAGAACTGTTGCGAGAAGGTTTCAGGATTTATCTCTATGCATTAGGCTGTGATTACTATTTATATAAATCTATTTATTCACATAGATTCATGATATATTATGGTATACAGCAGTGGTGGCTGGTGAGCTTGGCAATTGGGCCTTTTTTTTCTCTGTTTTGCAGTTTGAAGACAGATTTTAACAACATACAAACAAAACAAAAGCTCAGACACAGCTGGAAAACAAAGCAAAGCATACTATTGATTGACAATTATAATATGGTGCTACCACCCCAAGACAAACCAGCTGAGCAAGTCACCCACCGCCCCTAACCTCATCAAGGTAGGCCAGAAACGGGTCCCAAATATGTCACTCCTATACCCTAATGTAATCTCAATAGCAGCACCAGTCTCCTTCAAGGAAACAAGATCAATAGAAATTATTAGGCTACAGACCGCTTTACCATCTACACTGTAACAGGCAACATCAAACTTCATTTCAGTTTAATTCAATCACACAATCCTAAAACTTGGGTGCTGGCTTGACAGATTCCTCAAATGCAATAATTTTTATTGCAGAAGATGTAGCCCAGGCCAGTGTTTATCGAACTTGCTCATGTTAAGGAGGCCTAAACTAACACAAATTACACCACGCACTCCCATATAGATAAGATTTTGTTCCAGGGTCCCCCATCTGATAAGAGTTTTGCTAGATGTTTTATCAGACATTATATGAAACCCATGACCAAAATAGTCATACATTCTGTGATTGTGTTACTTATGGATGGAATTATAGTGAAAATAGATTAATCCCCCCTTTTTGCTGGGGAACCCACTTTGAAAACCACTATCTTAGGCTACAACTGTTGCAAGAAGGTGAATTTTCACACATTTTCAATGCAGATTGAGGACAAATAAGATGGATGTCCTCTGGTGCATTTTAACGTTATAGCGCACCCAGGAGAAAGAGAGTTGAAGTGGGAATAATTTCTGGCTGAGCAATGTAGGGTAATGCACCTCAAAATAAAGTAAGATATTTAGGCTAACAGTTAGTCTGTCAGTAAAAGGTTTGATGGATGAACAAATCAATCAAAAACACTTCACTATGTCCAACATAGGCTACAAGTTTCGTTTCATTCCATTGAATTTGGCAGCGTGACATGCAAATTGCATGTTTCATTGCGTTCCATGTTTGGTTCAGCGCTGCCAAATTCAGTTAAAAAATGTGCGAGTTTAAGAACGCCATTGTATTAGGAAATTGCGGGCTATTCAGCATAAAACAATATAATAGCGCTGCTTGGTGGACGCCGAATTTAGTAGAAGACCTGGATAACTCGAACTTAATTGACTTACTTGCATATCCAATGCTATCACAGCTGTCTGTAGTCGGTGCGCCGTGCAGCCGATGAGGGTGCAGCAGTATCCCAGTGTTTGCTACCTCGGGAGCCTCCGTGAACCCCGCTGCAGTCTCTCTAAACTCGTTGCAGAAAATCGTGTTCCGGGCGCTCATGCAACGGCTTGTGAGCTAACTTACTGTTTGATAATAAAAAAACATAGGGAAAGGGGAAAGTATAGGTGCTACTGTCTGTAAATCTATCTATTAATCTGTCAGGTTGTCACAGCGTGGAGGTCATCATTTCCTAGTTCCTACTGACAACGGAGCTAGATTCAACAAGATTTTCAGACGTATTCAGCATTGGACAATACAGAATGTCAAGCAATGTCAAGCAATCTATCCAACACACAACCGATTATGTTTTACCTGGTTTAACCAGGGTAAGGGAGGGCTGCCTCCCAGCTCAACCTGATTGGTGGGAAAACAGTAAAAACACATCAATCTGTCTTTTTCAACCAATCTTATTTTTTCATTAGATAAATTCCCAAATAAATAAACGCCCACAGGGTGAATGTTTTTTTTATCTCCTACTCCAAGGTGGGACCAGGGCCAGAGTCACTCGTCTGCATGGAGCTATAATGAATGAAAAAATTAGCGTCTGCACATAAGAAAAACACATTTGATTGATATTTTATTATAAAAAAATATATGAAAAATGAAATATATATATATATATATATATATATATATATATATATATATATTTTTTTTTATATAAAATCCCCAATCTAATAGAGGAGGACCATCCTCCTATGCCTCACTGGAAAAACCTCCTCTGGTATGTGCCATATGTTATTCTCAGTTGCTGATCATCATCCTGAAGCAGTTTTTGCCCCACCTCCTCCCCTGACCACCACCATCGTCATGACTCCTGATTGAAGAATTCCCTATGGGGGATTTCCTATCCTATTCTTCACTGACGACGCCCTCATCATCTCAGGAGAGCGTCATCATATCATGGAGTCATACGCCAAAATTAATTTGTTGTATCATTAAAGACTTGTTAAACTTTCTACTAGTCTCTCATGATTGAAGTATAGTTGCTATAATTCGATTCTGAGTGAGGAGGAACTGGCACGTAAAACACTTATGAATAATATCCACAGTTTGTGAACGTAGAATAGACTGAGAAACTCTTTTGTTCCCCAGTCTGTCAAGATGCTAAATCAGTCTAGGTAGGGATTATAATCTGAGGCACTTCAGCCAAAGCTTCGAAGCTCACTGTGACGTGTCACGTTTTCACAAAATGGTGGACCCCATAGACGTTGATGGAAAGTAATATATTGACATTTGAGCTGTATAGAGCTATAGAGTCATTTTATAATATATCTGAGGAACATGTTGATATTCTCAACAGTCTCATTTTGTTTCCTCTGGCATTATGCCTTTGCATTTCCTGCATTAACGTAGTTAGCCGCTTGCTAGCTAGTGGGAGCTAAATTGTTAGCTTCTAGTCAACTGTGACCTGACGACGTGACCACTTGAATGCCAAGCATGTTGTGTACACGACTTCCGTCTCGTTATCACGGTAAACCCGAGCCGACTTGAAAGGAGCAATACGCACCCACATGACATCATTATGACATCATCCCCATCTGTGATATATGACATCACTATAGTAGTGACCTGGCCACTAGGCCGAGCCGTCTTGAACTGTATGACATCATCGGTAATTTATGACCCCATCACTGTCTGTGACATCTCAGTCATTATGAGATTTTCGGTGATATGACATCACTATAGAAGGGACCTGACCACCAGGCTGAGGCGTCTAGAACTGTATGACTTATGAACTGTATGATTTATGACCTCTTCACTGTCTGTGACATCGTCAGTCATTTATGACATCATCGGTGATATGTGACATCACTATATTAATGACTATAATACTGTTCCTGACATCATCAGTGATTTATGACCTCATCACTGTCTGTGACATCATCAGTGATTATTGCATCATCAGTGACATAATGACAGAACTTGGTGCCTTGGCCATGCTGAGCTGAGCAGCACAGCGACTGACATCATCAGTGACCTCGCCTCTTTCTTTCTTTCTTTCTTTCTTTCTTTCTTTCTTTCTTTCTTTCTTTGCATGGTGGCATAGTGGCAGCGCTGTCGCCTCACAGCAAGGTCCTGAGTCCTGCATGGGATGCTGTTGGCACTGGAGGTATGTCTTCCCATACCTTCGGTGCCTAGTACACATGGGTTATCGTCAAAAGAGCCTTTCTGTGTGGAGTTTGCATGTTCTCTCCATGCTCACCTGGTTTTCCCTCCATATAACATCAACCCCCACTGAAAAACATGCAAGAAGACATCGCCTGAGCAGAGGCGCCTACTAAGAAGTCGGTCCAAGGGCACTGCGAGGAAAAGCTGCCCACCACCCCTGGTCCTGCCCCCTTGGAGGAAGGAGGAGCCAGGATGGCACGGAGGCAGAAGACAAATTTCAAGGTATTCTTTCTTTCTTTCTTTCTTTCTTTCTTTCTTTCTTTCTTTCTTTCTTTCTTTCTTCAATATTGTGCTTATATGCTCATAAACGGATTAAATCTGGAAAAAATTGCTCTAGTGTTGGAGTAGACCGGTCTCGGGACTCATCCGACTCAGGATTTTATTTCAAGACCAATCGATACCACAAGGCCCATTCTGAGCCCGGAAAAACCCTTTTCATTGTGTGAAATTATTTTCTACTGCATTTTCTACTTTAATGATTGATAAGTGCTTTGTGCATTATTGAGAGAACATAAGCAGCATAAATACAGATGACTAGCAGGGAAATTATGAAAATGATAAATGAACAAGGCGGTCTGCATGAGAGTGCAGTCGATTTATTCACAGCTCTCTACTAACCAACTGTCATCATCAGTCAAGTCAAGATATTTGCATGCTATGTATTTGTTTTGATGACAGATGTTTCATGTCACGAGTGTTGATCTAAACACAGGTAAAAGGGATAATTAAATGAGACAGGTGAGCAGGACTGAGAGCACTGTCACAGGAGGGGACTGTGAAGACAAGGTGTCAAGACACATCAAGACTTTTCACTAGATAAAGTCGATTTCAGCTGCTTCTGCTGCAGGACTAGACCATAGGAGGGAAGGTGGAGATGTGATATGGTCTTAATTTCAACACCAATTTAGCAAATCCGTGAAGCACTTTGGATATTGAAGGATCTACCAAAGTTTACCACCTGAGAGAAGATACGGTGAGCATTCAAGACAATGTCCACTATTCCTCCATTCAACGCATCTCTTTTAAACAACTCTCAGTTCATCAATGGATGTGACATCATGCCAGGAGGCCACACTGTTGCCAGTCTGTCTGTCACCTCCGGCTTCATGCTCATTCACTTTGCAGTGGGTCTCCCAGCAAATGTATGGGTGGTTTGGCTCATTAGTCAAGGAACCAAAGATTCACTTGCTGCTGAATTTTTTCCTCTCAACTTGGCTATCTGTGAGATCCTTTTGTGTTTGATACTCCCAGTCACCGTCTACAATCATTTCTGCTATAGTAAAGTCGTGACAAACCTGGTGAGTGGAATGTGGAATTTTTTATGGATCGGCCGCCCTCTGTTCCAGTGTTGTATCTGTGTGGAGCGTTACTTGGCAGTGGTGCACCCTTTGATCTTCATCAGGTAACACATTCTTGGGTAAAATGATCAAAACTGACTTTTTAGTTCAATATTGCAGGCCCAATTATACTCTACGTTAAAGAGAGAGACGTAGACGGACAGAGCCTTCTGTCCGTACTCTGCGTTCATTTCGTGCGCATTTCTGTCCGTCCTCTGAAAGCTTACGGATACGCATGAAACGCAGCAGAACCACACACACACTCACACATTTGACTCTCTACTGCCTATTTATTTTCATATGAAAATAGAGTATAAATGAGCCTTTAACACGGTTATGTGTATGTGTGTGTGTGTGTGTGTGTGTGTGTGTGTGTGTGTGTGTGTGTGTGTGTGTGTGTGTCTGTGTCTCCCAGCCCCCACACCTAAACCTAACCTCCCCCAGACCCTAACCCTAAACCTAACCTCTCCCACCTCCCACGCCTAAACCTAACATCCCCCAGACCCTAACCCTAACCGCTCCCACCCCCCATGCCTAAACCTAAACTCTCCCACACCCAACCTTAAACCTAACGTTGGACGCTTGACGAGTTGGGAGTGAGAATGTGTTGGGCTGTCTGCATTGTGGGCTGTTGGCTCTGCGGGTGGTCGGCATACTGCAATGAATAAACCTGATGATTTAGCAGAAACCTAGGTGTGTTTATTGGTTTTCTCATAAACCGATAACGGCCTTTATCCAGTAAAGGATTCCGTTTACATGACCACTTAATAATCAGGTAATTCTAGAAATCTGATAATAAACGGTTTATTAGTGTGCATGTAAACGCACTCAATGTCGCTGCTGTACACATTGTTGGCACTGAGCCAACAATGTAAGCGAGTCGTAACTAAGCGAGTTTTGCAGGTATTTTGGGATTTTGATTGTTTTGGTCACTTTCATCTGGTGAATAATCATTTTAATAAAACAAAAGGGAAAGTGTTTTTATCTGTTTTTTGTGTGGAATGCTACTGTAAATGAAATTTTGTAAAGCCATCTTTCTCACATTTTACTTTTAGACATATTAGTACTCATAATAACTTTTCATCTGAGAGAGCTATCTCAGTCATTCAAAAAGTTATATATAGGGTAGAGTTTCTAATTTATAGAAATATTTAAAAAAAAATGACAATGTCACATTTTCACCATGTGAAGGGTTTTTGCAAGCCATCACACATACTGAACCTCAGTCTCTGCTGTGCTTTCTTCCACAGGTTCAAACCCCTGAGGTACAGAGTGGCCTGTTGTGGTCCAGGCTGGTGCATCATCTTTGTCTTTGTGTGTCTCTCAGCAGGGTCAGTTGTGGATCCTCTATATATTCTTCTTCCCTGCTTTGCTCTGACAGTCTGCTTAAGTCTGTATTGCTGCCTCTCACTTCTCTGGTCTCTGAAGCAGTCTGGGCCAGGGGAAAGGCAGAGGGAGCAGAAGAGAGAAGGGAGGAACAATGTGAAGAGAAGAGCTTTTAACATCATGTTGGTTCATCTGGCAACTTTTGTGGTGAATTATTTGCCACCATTGCTGGTTCTATCTCTGAGAAAAGCACACATTACAGATCCCACGAGTATAGTTGTTCTTGCAGGTGTGTTTAGGTGTCTGGCAGTGCTGTGTGGGCTGGTCCAACCCTTAATTTACCTGTACAGAGCTGGGAGGCTAACCTGTGCTTGAGAGCACTGATCTGAGAGCTGGATAGACACTGAAAGACACTTTAAAGGGTTAGTTTGGGATATTTTGATGTAGGGTTGTATGAGGTTCTTGCTGATAGACAGTCAGTGTGTACTACATGCAGTAGAATGCACCCGGCGTGGTCCCAGTTTGGAGAAATGGAGACCGGCCACATCAGGGAAGTAGAGCTGCTGAGTGTGAACAGGGTCACAATTAAAAACGAAAACTAGCGTGAATTCACTATATCCCATATATGTATGTAGTGTATATGAGGTGGCCCTAATCCTCTTATAAACTAACGGACTAAATCAAAATACACTAATCTATACACTATCCTACTAGACTTTTTGACTTTGTAATAGTGAAGTGGTTAGCTTGTCATCTGTCACTGTAGGTTTGTAGAATGAGAGAATTATATATAATATTATATAATATTGATTATTAAATAATGTTGTGTGAATTGTGTGTATAAAAGAAAATTCATTTGTAGTTACTCAAAAATAATTTACACCCTTTAAGACTTGGTGAATTTTGTGCTACAGATTTTTGTATTTTTTTTTTTACAGATCTAAGTAATCAATTCTCAATGGAAATCCTCCTGACTAGGCTGCTATACGAAAGTACGCAAGGGGATTAGGGCCATGTGTGTTCTGATTAAAGCTAGAATTGTGAGATTCTGACATTCTCAGATTAAAGACAGAATTCTGACATTCTGACATTCTCAGATTAAAGACAGAATTCGGAGAAAAAAGTCATCATCATGTGACGTGGCTCTAATCCTCTTCCATAACTTTGGCCTGTGAGAAAAACTATGTTGTTGGATTTCAACCTGACTTCATGCATATTTGGTGGTGGTGATAAACTAATTGGGGCTAAATCAAAATATTGTAACACAGTAGTAGACTTTAAAAAACAGCTTTGAAGAGAAAACCTCAATCCATGTGTTAGAAAGTCTTCTATTTGCTCGTCTGTTCATGTGTTATTGACACAATGTGCAGGTGTGGAGGCAAGACACACAGACACACACACACACACACACACACACACACACACACACACACACACACAGGTAACCACAGTGATGCATTTGTCTTTGTAATAGGAAGTGGGAGGTCAGCTGTCATCCGTCACTGGATGTTTGTAGAATGAGGACTTGTCAAAGATTTCACTTTTAGATGACTAGATTAATTGAAGGTGAGGTGAGCTAATCTAGTTCACTGCTTAACTGAGAGAATTGTTTATTATTATTATAGAATCTTTGTGTGAATTGTGTTTATAAAAGAAAATCCATTTGTAGTTATAATAAAAAAAGAATATTTGTGCATTTTGTTTGTACATGTTTTAAATTATAGTATTTTTTTTGTAAAAGTAATGTAACTGTAAAGTACAATTGACTAAATATTCATATGTGAATGTGTGCATTTCAAATAAAAGGAATCTGCTTTCATTAAAGGCCTCAACTAGTATATTTGGTCATTTTTAAGATATTTCATGTTTCTGAGTATGTCCTGACAATATTGTGTGTCCTGTGTGTGTGTGTGTATGTATGGATAGAGCTGGCTCACCGGCTTGTCACAAAATGGCGGATGCGTTAGCTTCCGCCTATCATAACATGGCGGCTAGTCTGCCTACATAGAGGTGTGTGTATTAGGGTGACCATATTTTGATTTCCAAAAAGAGGACACTCGGCTCTGCCTCGAGATACTTTATTATATAGCCTATAATACAAAAAAATACTCTTTTCAAGTCTTACTGGAAAAATAAATACAAAAATATGAAATAATGTTATAAATAATACCTCTGTATTAGAAAATATTTTAACAAAATATCTCTTACAATATTGTCAATGTAATAATGTAAATAATAAAACCGTAACAAACCAAAAATTAGGCTACTTCAATATTAATATAATACTATCAATATTACTTCAAGGCACTATAGTGCAATCCATGGACCTGTAGCTGTTGTGGTGTTTCACAGTATGAAATGCAAATCCTCCGTTTTCCCGGGTCCGTTAATTTTGTAGACGAACTCTCCCCCCGCACAGCTTTCTTATGTTTGTCTGTGTCCATGTGAGCTTTCAGATCCCCCGCACCTTTATTTGAAAGGGACACATATGTGCCAGCTTTGCACACAGTGCACTCCGCCTCCCATTTGTCCCGACCAGGGGCGACATTACAGAAACTTCCTAAATTCCAAATCCTATCCTAAATGATTGGTAACCATGGTAATTAGAGTTAGGACTTGATTTAGGAAAACACCCATTACAGAACAACAGTTCCTAAGTCAATATTCTCATCCTAATTTAAAATGGGAAAAGTGTATTACAGAAGCGTCCCAACTCCCCAAAATCTTAAAAAAGCTCTCCTAACTTTAAGATGCCAGCTATGCTGTCCTAACTAATTTACGCTATTTTCAACTGGAACAACAGCCATCTTGCATCTCGTTATAATTTATAGCCTACTTATAGCCTACCTACCTACGTTATGGCTGCGCTGTTATTACATTTGCAAAACCAACAAAATGTCAACAGGCGCAATTTATTTGCCGAAAGGCTCATGCGGGACCTGAATGACGTTTTGCGTTTTGATGACAGAACGCTCGTTAATCGATACAGACCGACTAGGCGACACGGGGCTCTGCCGGTTGTAGTAGGCTACAACTTACAAATGCACTTCGGTTTTTTGCGAAGGGAGATTTTCAAACTGAAGTGGCCGACATATCCAAAATATCTCAGCCTGCTATGTCACGTAATTTAACTGAGGTAGCAACAGCCATCAGCAATTTGGCTCCTCGGTACATACAGTTTCCAAGGGGGGAGGAATGCCTGATGCGGCAGAGAAGGTTTCTGCTATTTTAGCCCATTCCCTCTCTTTCACCTCCCGCGTGAGATTGGCTGAAAACTTTCCGAAAAGCACGTCTTTAACCTTTTCTACGGCGGTCACCAAGACCTCCAACTCATCTGCCTTGAAGTTAAATGCCCTTCGTTTTTGGTCCATTGCCCCACAATCTCAAAAATGTTCGACAACAACACACATCGTTAGCCTACTAGCGCTCCTACTTCCCCCGCAAGTTGAGAAAGGAGGAGGTGTCTGTTGCTAGTGGTTGCTAGGGTAACAGACAGAAAAGTTGATAACCGATGCTGGATGAGTATTTAGGATTTCCTAACAAGACATAAGATAGGATTTAGCAAGATAAGATAGGATTCATAAAGTTAGTTAGGATTTGCTTCTGTAATACGAAATCAGAAAAAATCCTATCTTAAACTAGTCCTATCCTAACTTAAGACATAAGATAGGGAGTTTCTGTAATGTGGCCGCAGGACGGTAAGTGGGGAATCTTAATTCCCACTTACGCTTCGGCATTTTGTAGTAGGAGGCTCGGAGCCAGTGCTGCTGCTCCGATGTCAGCTCTCTGTGTTTGTGAGTGACACAAGAGCCGCCCACAAGGGAGGCAGCCTCTCAGGGATTACGTCACACGCAACAGAGTACTATTTAAAGCGCCAGGCACCGTTATGCCTAATAGTCCTGTGAAAACCCGGACATTTTCAATAATTAATAAACCCCCCCCGGACACCCCGGACAGGACGTGAAAAGAGGACATGTCCGGGCAAAAGAGGACGTATGGTCACCCTAGTGTGTATGAGGTCGGTGATCACGTGTGCGACGCACGTGCCCGTGAGTGAGAGCTAGCGCAGTTAATGGAGACCGTGAAGGAATTTTCCACCACGGCTAATGGGTCAGCCGGCTTTTAACTAGTGGACAATTATGACACAGTCTACTAGATCCGTTCAGCGGATCGGTGAAGATCTTAGCTAGCATTCACAGGCACTCTTGTTCAGTAAATACATAGACAAGCACAGTCACAGTGACAAACAATTTCAGGTATCAAATCACTTCACAGTATTAAATCACTTCACAGTATTAAATCACTTGTAACGCTAAACAACCTGTCCGCCCGAACGATACTAAATGAGCCTTACTTTGAGATATCTGTACGCGCGTACGTAGTTCGGTGCGGCTGTCTCACTCGGGCCCGAGTCGAGACGTCAGTGTCCGTGCCGGGGTCCCCGGCGACGAAGAGGAGGGGGAGAGAAGAGGTGCGGTCCGCAGCCAACGTCGGCTCTGCTGGCCAAGCAGAGTGGGTCTCAGTCGGCAAGGGGAAGGCGGCGTTGCGGTCCCGGATCGTCAGACGTGGGACCGGAGGAGTTAGATGGTTGAGCTCCGGGTGGCTGATTCAGATCAGCTTGGTAGCTGGTTAGCTATAGCCTAATGGTGGCTAATGCTAATCTTGCGCTCAATAGAGAGACGTTCGGCTCTCACTCTAGAGAACATTTTTGCAGCGAGTTGCTACGTAGGAGTAAGGTCTGTTGTCCTTCTCTCTGCTTACAGTCAAACTGTCAGGGAGTGTCTTTGTTGTTGATAAGCCAATAATGCAGGGCCGGTTCCAGAACAAGATGACTAGGGATGCATCCTAGATAGGAAGGGGTGCAGATGTGGGCCCACTCGGGCGGCCCGAAAAAGTTTGACATGTTATTTTATTAAAAATAATGCATTTTACCATCCTTTCAAGTAGAATGATACCACCCAAGCAAGAATATTTCAAGTGTTTCAAGTGCTTTACTGAAATATTTGGACCATTTAATGATAATACAATTATCTCAACCTTAAAAGGTTACATATAGGTGCCAAAAAGCCATAAATTCACATCAAAGAACAAAGAAAAACAACAATTATAATTCAAGTTTAAACAGTAGTGTGCAGCTGCAGTATTAAAAAAAAAAAAAAAAAAAAAAAAAATTCAACTGAGCATGCAGACAATTAAAATAAGGGTGCAATGCATGCTTTTGCACCACCGTAGAACCGGGCCTGCAATAATGCTTGAGCATTGGCTTATCTCATCTCGCTGCTTTGATCACAGAGAAGCTGGCTCGGTTCCCTGTGGTTTTACGATAGATGTCGCTCAGTTGTGGAATGTTTAGAGCGTGGGGTTGACGTCTATCCCACCTTGGTTGAGAGCAACAGTTCAACCTGTTTTCAGTTAATATAGAGGCCCAACAAATGCCAGAGATGCTCACAAGTCATTTTTTGCAAGTCTAAGTCAAGTCTCAAGTCTTTGAGGGGCAAGTCCAAGTCAAGTCTCAAGTCTTTGGTCACAAGTCCAAGTCAAGTCTCAAGTCTTTGAGGGGCAAGTCCAAGTCAAGTCTCAAGTCTTTGGTCACAAGTCCAAGTCAAGTCTCAAGTCTTTGAGGGGCAAGTCCAAGTCAAGTCTCAAGTCTTTGGTCACAAGTCTAAGTCAAGTCTCTTATGGATGAGTGTTCTATCATCTGCTACATGCCATCCAGTCAGCTTAGAACACTGCATAGCTAAAACTAAGGAATTCAAAGCATGTACTGTATTATCCTCACTCTTTTATCTATTAGCATACATTATCAGCATTGACATCAATATATATTTCCTTAATGTTAATGCACCAAAAAAAAATAAAAAAAAATAAAGATTGTTCACAAGTCCCAAAACTCAAGTCCAAGTCAAGTCTCAAGTCTTTGAGGACGAGTCTCAAGTCTTTGAGGACGAGTCTCAAGTCAAGTCTCAAGTCACTGTGAGTGAGACTTAAGTGCAACTCAAGTCCAAGTCCCAAGTCCAAGTCCACATCTCTGAACAAATCTAATATGAGATGGCTGATCAATGCATAATAATCGTCATTTAATGATTGATAAGTGCTTTGTGCATTATTGTGAGAACATAAGCAGCATAAATACAGATGACTAGCAGTGAAATTATGAAAATGATAAATGAACAAGGCGGTTTGCATGAGAGTGCAGTTTTGAAAAGGCACATTTTGCATGCAAATGTGTTGATTTACTCACAGCTCTCTACTAACCAACTGTCATCATCAGTCAAGTCAAGATATTTGCATGCTATGTATTTGTTTTTATGAAAGATGTTTCATGTCACGAGTGTTGATCTAAACACAGGTAAAAGGGACAATTAAATAAGACAGGTGAGCAGGACTGAGAGCACTGTCACAGGAGGAGACTGTGAAGACAAGAAGGTGTCAAGACACATCGAGACTTTTCACTAGATAAAGTCGATTTCAGCTGCTTCTGCTGCAGGACTAGACCATAGGAGGGAAGGTGGAGATGTGATATGGTCTTAATTTCAACATCAATTTAACAAATCCGTGAAGCACTTTGGATATTGAAGGATCTACCAAAGTTTACCACCTGAGAGAACATACGGTGAGCATTCAAGACAATGTCCACTATTCCTCCATTCAACGCATCTCTTTTAAACAACTCTCAGTTCATCTCACCCTCCAATGGATGTGACATCTATCCAGGCGAAACTTTTGCCAGTCTGTCTGTCTTCTCCAGCTTCATGCTCATTCACTTTGCAGTGGGTCTCCCAGCAAATGTATGGGTGGTTTGGCTCATTAGTCAAGGAACCAAAGATTCACTTGCTGCTGAATTGTTTCCTCTCAACTTGGCTATCTGTGAGATCCTTTTGTGTTTGATGCTCCCAGTCATCATCTACAATAATTTCTGCTATAGTGAAGTCATGGCAGGCCTGGTGAATGGAATGTGGAATTTTGTATGGATCGGCCGCCCTCTGTTCCAGTGTTGTATCTGCGTGGAGCGTTACTTGGCAGTGGTGCACCCTTTGATCTTCATCAGGTAACACATTCTTGGTTAAAATGATCAAAATGGACTTTTTGTTTTTAGTGAAATTGCAGGGTAACACGGTTGTGTGTGTGTGTGTGTGTGTGTGTGTGTGTGTGTGTGTGTGTGTGTGTGTGTGTGTGTGTGTGTGTGTCTGTCTTTGGCCCATTGTGGGGACAGGCACCTGATAGAGCAGTCACAACATGGGGACCCACATTTTTGTGGGGACCCAAAACCTGGTCCCCACAAAAATAACTTCTAATTGAGTGGTGTGTGTGTGTGTGTGTGTGTGTGTGTGTGTGTGTGTGTGTGTGTGTGTGTGTGTGTGTGTGCGTGCGTGCGTGCGTGCGTGCGTGCGTGCGTGCGTGTGTGTGTGTGTTAATCCGATAACAGAATGATCAGGTAACTGACAATAAGCCATCACACATACTGAACCTCAGTACTCTGCTGTGCTTTCTTCCACAGGTTCAAGCCCCTGAGGTACAGAGTGGCCTGTTGTGGTCCAGCCTGGTGCATCATCTTTGTCTTTGTGTGTCTTTCAGCATGGTTAGTTGTGGATCCTCACTATCTTCTTCTTCCCTGCTTTGCTCTCACAGTGTGCCTAAGTCTGTATTGCTGCCTCTCACTTCTCTGGTCTTTGAAGCAGTCTGGGCCAGGGGAGAGGCAGAGGGAGCAGAAGAGAGAAGGGGGGAACAACGTGAAGAGAAGAGCTTTTAACATCATTTTGGTTCATCTGGCAACTTTTGTGGTGAATTATTTGCCACCATTGCTCGTTCTATCTCTTTACAAGGCAAATATTACAGATCTCTGGAGTACAACTGTTCTTGCAAGTGTGTCTATTACTCTGGCAATGCTGTGTGGGCTGGTCCAACCCTTAATTTACCTGTACAGAGCTGGGAGGCTAACCTGTGCTTGAGAGCACTGACCTGAGAGCTGGATAGACACCTTAAAGCAGGGATGGGCAACTTTGATGATAGAGAGGGCCACAAAGAAAAATCCTCGCTACCAGAGGGCCAGATTGTGACCGTGCACTTCCACCAGTAGCATACTGTAACAGCATTACTCCAAAAGGACTGGTAATCAAAGTTTATTATACCAACATTTATATTTTTCATATTTAAATTTAATAATTCTTCCATTCTCTAGCTTTAAAACAGCCCGCTACAGCAATTTGATGGGGTACATCACCAAAATAATGTGATATTAACCAGATTAATAATGTAGCATGTGCAATGTGCATCTTGGATATAGTTTGTTACAATAGCTTTAGCTCAAATGCTAACGTTAAACAGTATGTGGATGGACAATGCTAATGCCATTAGCGTCATGTTCTGGGTTGAACAATGAATTAAAAACACATATTTTGGTGGTCTAACCTAACTTAACCAAAAATGTCCGCCTTGTAAAAAAAAAAAAAAAAGGAAATTGACCCAGGGGCCGCACTGAGTGAGGTCGGGGGCCACCAGTTGCCCACCCCTGCCTTAAAGGGTTAGTTTGGATATTTTCATTTTCGGGGGACATGCTGGTGCAGTGGTAAGCGCTGTCGCCTCACAGCTAGAAGGTCCTGGGTTCGATTCCCACCTGGGATGCTGTGAGCGCTGAAGGAATGCGTGCCCATCCGCATGTCCTCGTGTGCCCACTGCCCGGGTGGAGTCGTCAAAAGGGCCTTTCTGTGTGGAGTTTGCATGTTCTCCCTGTGCCCCCTGGGGGATTCCTTCATATAGGAACCCCACACCAAAACATGCAATATCCTGGTATCTGATGTGGTTCCTCCTCTGGTCCTCTGGCGCCTGTTTGGAGGGAGGGGAACTCGTTGGAATAGCGTGATCCTCCCACGTGCTATGTCCTACCGGTGAAGCTTCCCCTGTCAGGTGAAAAGAAGCAGCTGGCTAACTGCCCATGTCTCGGAGGAAGCATGGAGCCAGTTTCGGCTCTCCCCAGATCGGCAGAGGGTGGAGCAGCAACCAGGATAAATAAATTTAATTTAGCACTAATGGGGGATAAAAATGGGATTAAAAAAAATCGGGGGAAAAAAAAAGTTTGGATATTTTGATGTAGTGTTGTATGAGGTTCTTGCTTGACAGTCAGTGTACTACATGCAGTAGAATGCACCCGGCGAGGACCCAGTTTGGAGAAATGGAGACCGGCCACATCAGGGAAGTAGAGCTGCTGAGTGTGAACAGGATCTCAAGCAAAAGCATAAAAAAAAACCTACAGAAAACAAGCGGGATTCTCTATATCCCATATATGTATGTAGTGTATATGAGGTGGACCTAATCCTCTGATAAACGGACTAAATCAAAATACACTAATCTATACACTATCCTAAGACTTTTTGACTTTGTAATAGGTAGTGAAGTAGTTAGCTTGTCATTTGTTTAATAGAATTGTTTAATTATATATAATATTATAATATTGATTATGATATATTTGTCTGTGAATTGTGCGTATAAAATACAATTAATTTGTAGTTACTCAAAAATAATTTACACCCTTTGAGACTTTGTGAATTTTGTGCTACAGATGTTTTTTTTAAGATCTACAAAGTCATCTATTCTAACTGGAAATCCTCCTGACTAGGCTACTACATGAAAGTACGCAAGGGGATTAGGACCATGTGTGTTCTGATTAAATCTAGAATTGTGAGATTCTGACATTCTCAGATTAAAGACAGAATTCTGAGGAAAAAAGTCATCATCACGTGACGTGGCTCTAATCCTCTTCCATAACTTTGGCCTGTGAGAAAAACTATGTTGTTGGATTTCAACCTGACTTCATGCATATTTGGTGGTGGTGATAAACTAATTGGGGCTAAATCAAAATATTGTAACACAGTAGTAGACTTTAAAAAACAGAAGAGAAAACCTCAATCCATGTGTTAGAAAGTCTTCTATTTGCTCTTCTGTTCATGTGTTATTGACACAATGTGCAGGTGTGGAGGCAAGACACACACACACACACACACACAGGTAACCACAGTGATGAATTTGTCTTTGTAATAGGAAGTGGGAGGTCAGCTGTCATCCGTCACTGGATGTTTGTAGAATGAGGACTTGTCAAAGATTTCACTTCTAGATTAGTAGATTAATTCAAGGTGAGGTGTATTAAATTATAGTTTTTTTTGTAAATGTAATGTAACTGTAAAGTACAATTGACTAAATATTAATATGTGAATGTGTGCATTTCAAATAAAAGGAATCTGCTTTCATTAAAGGCCCCAACTAGTATATTTGGTCATTTTTTTAATATTTCATGTTTCTGAGTATGTCCTGACAATATTCATTTGCCCCGCTGTTGACTACTGTAAGTGACTAAATTTTGAGTTAAAAAAAAGTAAGTTAAAAAAGTTTAGTATAGTTGCTATAATTCAATTCTGAGTGAGGAGGAACTGGTACGTAAAACACTTATGGATAATATCCATAATTTCCATCTTTTAACTACTCACCCAAAGTTAACAGTTAGCAAGTGCCTACAGTAGGGTATATTATACTGTAGGCACTTGCTAACTAACGTCTTGTGACTTTTTCACAAAATGGCAGACCCCATGGACGTTGATGGAAAGTATACATTTGAGCTGTATAGAGCTATATAGTCATTTTATAATACTGTATATCTGAGGAACATGTTGATATTCTCAACAGTCCCATCTTGTTTCCTCTGTCATTATGCCTTTGCATTTCCTGCATTAACGTAGTTAGCCGCTCACTAGCTAGTGGTAGCTACATTGTTAGCCTCGGTGCGCTTAGTCAACTGCGCATGTTCACGACGTGACCACTTGAATGCCAAGCATGTTGTGTACACACGACTTAGTGACTTGGCCATTAGGCCGAGCCGTCTTGAACTGTATGACATCATCGGTAATTTATGACCTCATCACTGTCTGTGACATCTCAGTCATTGTGAGATTTTCGGTGATATATGACATCACTATAGAAGTGACCTGACCACCAGGCTGTGCCGTCTAGAACTGTATGACATCATCAATGATTTATGACCTCTTTACTGTCTGTGACATCGTCAGTCATTTATGACATCATCTGTGATATGTGACATCACTATATTAGTGACTATAATACTGGTACTGACATCATCAGTGATTTATGACCTCATCACTGTCTGTGACATCATCAGTGATTATTGCATCATCAGTGACATATGACAGAACTAGAGTGGTGCCTTGGCCATGCTGAGCCGAGCAGCACAGCGACTGACATCATCAGTGACCTGGCCTCTTTCTTTCTTTCTTTCTTTCTTTCTTTCTTTCTTTCTTTCTTTCTTTCTTTCTTTCTTTCTTTCTTTCTTTCGTTCTTCGCTGATGGCATGATGCCTTCCTTCGGTGCCTAGTACACATGGGTTATCTTCAAAAGAGCCTTTCTGTGTGGAGTTTGCATGTTCTCTCCATGCTCACCTGGTTTTCCCTCCATATAACATCAACCCACTGAAAAACATGCAAGAAGACATCGCCTGACCAGAGGTGCCTACTAAGAAGTCGGTCCAAGGGCACTGCGAGGAAAAGCTGCCCACCACCCCTGGTCCTGCCCCCTTGGAGGAAGGAGGAGCCAGGATGGCACGGAGGCAGAAGACAAATTTCAAGCTATTCTTTCTTTCTTTCTTTCTTTCTTTCTTTCTTTATTTATTTCTTTCTTTCTATCTTTCTTTCTTCACTATTGTGGTTAAATGCTCATAAACGGATTGAATCTGGAAAAAATTGCTCTAATGTTGGAGTAGACCGGTCTCGGGACTCACCGGACTCAGGATTTTATTTACCACCAGGCCCATTCTGAGCAAGGAAAAACCCTGTTCATTGTGTGAAATTATTTTCTACTGCAGACCAACAGGTTTACATTTCAAATATAATATGAGATGGCTGATCAATGCATAATAATCGTCATTTAATTATTGATAAGTGCGTTGTGCATTATTGTGAGAACACAGCATGAATACAAATGACTAGCAGTGAAATTATGAAAATTATAAATGAACAAGGCGGTTTGCATGAGAGTGCAGTTTTGCATTGTTTTGTTTGCAAATGTGTCGACAGCTCTCTACTAGGCAGAATAAACACAGCTGCAAGCAAAGCACTAATGAGGGTTTCCAAATTCCAATCATGGAAGTTGGAAACCCTCATTAGTGTTTTGCCTGCACCTATGTTTAGCCTGCCTTTTCGCCACAAAATAGACCCTTCTCACCCCCGTGAGAAGGGTCTATTTTGAGAACATAAGCAGCATGAATACAGATGATTATTGTGAGAAAACACCAGCATGAATACAGATGACTAGCAGTGAAATTATGAAAATGATAAATGAACAAGGCGGTTTGCATGAGAGTGCAATTTGGAAAAGGCACATTTTGGATGCAAATGTGTCCATTTATTCACAGCTCTCTACTAACCAACTATCATCATCAGTGAAGTCAAGATATTTGCATGCTATGTATTTGTTTTTATGAAAAATGTTTCATGTCACGAGTGTTCATCTAAACAGAGGTAAAAGGGACAATTAAATAAGACAGGTGAGCAGGACTGAGAGCACTGTCACAGGAGGAGACTGTGAAGACAAGAAGGTGTCAAGACACATCGAGACTTTTCAGTAGATCGATTTCAGCTGCTTCTGCTGTAGGACTAGACCATAGGAGGGAAGGTGGAGATGTGATATGGTCTTAATTTCAACACCAATTTAGCAAATCCGTGAAGCACTTTGGATATTGAAGGATCTACAAATGTTTACCCCCTGAGAGAACATACGGTGAGCATTCAAGACAATGTCCACTATTCCTCCATTCAACGCATCTTTTTTAAACAACTCTCAGTTCATCTCACCCTCCAATGGATGTGACATCTATCCAGGCCAAATTGTTGCCAGTCTGTCTGTCTTCTCCAGCTTCATGCTCATTCACTTTGCAGTGGGTCTCCCAGCAAATGTATGGGTGGGTTGGCTCATTAGTCAAGGAACTAAGGATTCACTTGCTGCTGAATTGTTTCCTCTCAACTTGGCTATCTGTGAGATCCTTTTGTGTTTGATGCTCCCAGTCACCGTCTACAATAATTTCTGCTAGAGTGAAGTCATGGCAGGCCTGGTGAGTGGAATGTGGATTTTTGTATGGATCGGCCGCCCTCTGTTCCAGTGTTGTATCTGCGTGGAGCGTTACTTGGCAGTGGTGCACCCTTTGATCTTCATCAGGTAACACATTCTTGGGTAAAATGATCAAAACTGACTTTTTAGTGAAATTGCGGGGTAACATGGTAGTGTGTGTGTGTGTGTGTGTGTGTGTGTGTGTGTGTGTGTGTGTAGGTGTGTGTGTGTGTGTGTGTGTGTGTGTGTGTGTGTGTGTGTCTGTGTGTCTGTGTTTCTGTCTGTCTGTCTGTCTTTGGCCCATTGTGGGGACAGGCACCTGATAGAGCAGTCACAACATGGGGACCCACATTTTTGTGGGGACCCAAAACCTGGTCCCCACAAAAATAACTTCTAATTGAGTGGTGTGTGTGTGTGTGTGTGTGTGTGTGTGTGTGTGTGTGTGTGTGTGTGTGTGTGTGTGTGTGTGTGTGTGTGTGTGTGTGTGTGTGTTAAACGGATAACAGAATGATCAGGTAACTGACAATAATTTGATTTCCACATTGCATTTTAGCAGGCCTTTTAGTAAATAGTGGGAACTCCCCTCAAAGTACGTGTGTGGACACTGCAATGAATAAACCTGATGATTCAGCAGAAACCTAGGTGTGTTTATTGGTTTTCTCATAAACCGATAACGGCCTTTATCCAGTAAATGATGCCGTTTACATGACCACTTGATAATCAGGTAACTCTAGAAATCTGATAATAAACGGTTTATTAGTGAGCATGTAAACGCACTCAATGTCGCTGCTGTACACATTGTTGGCACTGAGCCAACAATGTAAGCGAGTCATAACTAAGCGAGTTTTGCAGGTATTTTGGGATTTTGATTGATTTGGTCACTTTCATCTGGTGAATAATCATTTTCATAAAACAAAAGGGAACGTTTATGTGTTTTTTGTGTGGAATGCTACTGTAAATGGAATGTTGTGGAATGTTTAAAGCCATCTTTCTCCCATTTTACTTTTAGACATATCAGTACTCATAATAACTTTTCATCTGAGAGAGCTATCTCAGTTATTCAAAAAGTTATATATAGGGTAGTGTAGAAATATCAAAAAATGACAATGTCACATTTTCACCATGTGAAGGATTTTTGCAAGCCATCACACATACTGAACCTCAGTACTCTGCTGTGCTTTCTTCCACAGGTTCAAGCCCCTGAGATACAGAGTGGCCTGTTGTGGTCCAGCCTGGTGCATCATCTTTGTCTTTGTGTGTCTTTCAGCATGGTTAGTTGTGGATCCTCACTATCTTCTTCTTCCCTGCTTTGCTCTGACAGTGTGCCTTAGTCTGTATTGCTGCCTCTCACTTCTCTGGTCTTTGAAGCAGTCTGGGCCAGGGGAAAGGCAGAGGGAGCAGAAGAGAGAAGGGGGGAACAACGTGAAGAGAAGAGCTTTTAACATAATTTTGGTTCATCTGGCAACTTTTGTGGTGAATTATTTGCCACCATTGCTGGTTCTATCTCTTTACAAGGCAAATATTACAGATCTTTGGAGTACAACTGTTCTTGCAAGTGTGTCTATTACTCTGGCAATGCTGTGTGGGCTGGTCCAACCCTTAATTTACCTGTACAGAGCTGGGAGGCTAACCTGTGCTTGAGAGCACTGACCTGAGAGCTGGATAGACACCTTAAAGCAGGGATGGGCAACTTTGATGATAGAGAGGGCCACAAAGAAAAATCCTCGCTACCAGAGGGCCAGATTGTGACCGTGCACTTCCACCAGTAGCCTACTGTAACAGCATTACTCCAAAAGGACTGGTAATCAAAGTTTATTATACCAACATTTATATTTTTCATATTTAAATTTAATAATTCTTCCAATCTCTAGCTTTAAAACAGCCCGCTACAGCAATTTGATGGGGTACATCACCAAAATAATGTGATATTAACCAGATTAGTAATGTAGCATGTGCAATGTGCATCTTGGATATAGTTTGTTACAATAGCTTTAGCTCAAATGCTAACGTTAAACAGTATGTGGATGGACAATGCTAATGCCATTAGCGTCATGTTCTGGGTTGAACAATGAATTAAAAACACATATTTTGGTGGTCTAACCTAACTTAACCAAAAATGTCCGCCTTGTAAAAAAAAAAAAAAAGGAAATTGACCCAGGGGCCGCACTGAGTGAGGTCGGGGGCCGCCAGTTGCCCACCCCTGCCTTAAAGGGTTAGTTTGGATATTTTTATTTTCGGGGGGCATGGTGGTGCAGTGGTAAGCGCTGTCGCCTCACAGCTAGAAGGTCCTGGGTTCGATTCCCACCTGGGACGCTGTGAGCACTGAAGGAATGCGTGCCCATCCGCATGTCCTCGAGTGCCCACCTCCCGGGTGGGGTCGTCAAAAGGGCCTTTCTGTGTGGTGTTTGCATGTTCTCCCCGTGCCCCCTGGGGGTTTCCTTCATATAGGGAACCCCACACCAAAACATGCAATATCCTGGTATCTGATGTGGTGCCTCCTCTGGTCCTCTGGCGCCTGTTCGGAGGGAGGGGAACTCGTTGGAATAGCGTGATCCTCCCACGTGCTATGTCCTACCGGTGAAGCTTCCCCTGTCAGGTGAAAAGAAGTGGCTGGCTAACTGCCCATGTCTCGGAGGAAGCATGGAGCCAGTTTCGGCTCTCCCCAGATCAGCAGATGGTGGAGCAGCAACCAGGATAAATAAATTTAAATTAGCACTAATGGGGGATATAAAATGGGATAAAAAAAAATGGGGGAAAAATCTGGAAAAAAAAAAAAAAGTTTGGATATTTTGATGTAGGGTTGTATGAGGTTCCTGCTTGACAGTCAGTGTACTACATGCTGTAGAATGCACCCGGCGAGATCCCAGTTTGGAGAAATGGAGACCGGCCACATCAGGGAAGTAGAGCTGCTGAGTGTGAACAGGATCACGAGCAAAAGCATAAAAAAAAACCTACAGAAAACAAGCGGGATTCGCTATATCCCATATAGGTATGTAGTGTATGAGGTGGACCTAATCCTCTGATAAACTAACGGACTAAATCAAAATACACTAATCTATACACTATCCTAAGACTTTTTGACTTTGTAATAGGTAGTGAAGTAGTTAGCTTGTCATTTGTTTAAGAGAATTGTTTAATTATATATAATATTATAATATTGATTATGATATATTTGTCTGTGAATTGTGAGTATAAAATACAATTAATTTGTAGTTACTCAAAAATAATTTACAGCCTTTGAGACTTTGTGAATTTTGTGCTACAGATGTTTTTTTTTAAGATCTACAAAGTCATCTATTCTAACTGGAAATCCTCCTGACTAGGCTACTACATGAAAGTATGCAAGGGGATTAGGGCCATTTGTGTTCTGATTAAAGCTAGAATTGTGAGATTCTGACATTTTCAGATTAAAGACAGAATTCTGAGGAAAAAAGTCATCATCACGTAACGTGGCTCTAATCCTCTTCCATAACTTTGGCCTGTGAGAAAAACTATGTTGTTGGATTTCAACCTGACTTCATGCATATTTGGTGGTGGTGATAAACTAATTGGGGCTAAATCAAAATATTGTAACACAGTAGACTTTAAAAAACAGCTTTGAAGAGAAAACCTCAATCCATGTGTTAGAAAGTCTTCTATTTGCTCGTCTGTTCATGTGTTATTGACACAATGTGCAGGTGTGGAGGCAAGACACACACACACACACAGGTAACCACAGTGATGAATTTGTCTTTGTAATAGGAAGTGGGAGGTCAGCTGTCATCCGTCACTGGATGTTTGTAGAATGAGGACTTGTCAAAGATTTCACTTTTAGATGACTAGATTAATTCAAGGTGAGGTGAGCTAATCTAGTTCACTGCTTAACTGAGAGAATTGTTTATTATTATTATAGAATCTTTGTGTGAATTGTGTTTATAAAAGAAAATCTATTTGTAGTTAGCCTACTAAAAAAAATTATTTGTGCATTTTGTTTGTACTACATAACATGTTTTAAATTATAGTATTTCTTTTGTAAAAGTAATGTAACTGTAAACTACAATTGACTAAATATTCATATGTGAATGTGTGCATTTCAAATAAAAGGAATCTGCTTTCATTAAAGGCCCCAACTAGTATATTTGGTCTTTTTTCAGATATTTCATGTTTCTGAGTATGTCCTGACAATATTAATTTCCCGCCCTGTTGACTACTGTAAGTGACTTAATTTTGAGTAAAAAAAAAAGTAAGTTAAAAAAGTTTAATAATGTCTTGGACTATTTTCAATAATGAAGACTACTTAACAGCTAACACCCAGTTCACGTCATATCACAGTGCACGCCCCCTTTCTTTGAGGTTGTATAACCCATTCATTGTTGGGCTCACCCCCTTTCTCTGATGCAGTCTCCTCACCCATTCACAGTTTGCCACACATGTGGCAATAACCAATCGGCCCAAACCATTCCTCTCCAGCTGATCCCAATCACCTAATCAGCGTAGTATATCAGGGTCCATGTTTTGTACTCTGTTTGCTATATGCTGTGTATGTGCCATATGTTATTCTCAGTTGCTGATCATCATCCTGAAGCAGTTTTTGCCCCACCTCCTCCCCTGACCACCACCATCGTCATGACTCCTGATTGAAGAATTCCCTATGGGGAATTTCCTATCCTATTCTTCACTGACGACGCCCTCATCATCTCAGGAGAGCGTCATCATATCATGGAGTCATACGCCAAAATTAATTTGTTGTATCATTAAAGACTTGTTAAACTTTCTACTAGTCTCTCATGATTGAAGTATAGTTGCTATAATTCGATTCTGAGTGAGGAGGAACTGGCACGTAAAACACTTATGAATAATATCCACAGTTTGTGAACGTAGAATAGACTGAGAAACTCTTTTGTTCCCCAGTCTGTCAAGATGCTAAATCAGTCTAGGTAGGGATTATAATCTGAGGCACTTCAGCCAAAGCTTCGAAGCTCACTGTGACGTGTCATGTGACGTTTTCACAAAATGGTGGACCCCATAGACGTTGATGGAAAGTAATATATTGACATTTGAGCTGTATAGAGCTATAGAGTCATTTATAATATATCTGAGGAACATGTTGATATTCTCAACAGTCTCATTTTGTTTCCTCTGGCATTATGCCTTTGCATTTCCTGCATTAACGTAGTTAGCCGCTTGCTAGCAAGTGGGAGCTAAATTGTTAGCTTCTAGTCAACTGTGACCTGACGACGTGACCACTTGAATGCCAAGCATGTTGTGTACACGACTTCCGTCTCGTATTCACGGTAAACCCGAGCCGACTTGAAAGGAGCAATACGCACCCACATGACATCATTATGACATCATCCCCATCTGTGATATATGACATCACTATAGTAGTGACCTGGCCACTAGGCCGAGCCGTCTTGAACTGTATGACATCATCGGTAATTTATGACCCCATCACTGTCTGTGACATCTCAGTCATTATGAGATTTTCGGTGATATATGACATCACTATAGAAGGGACCTGACCACCAGGCTGAGGCGTCTAGAACTGTATGACTTATGAACTGTATGATTTATGACCTCTTCACTGTCTGTGACATCGTCAGTCATTCATGACATCATCGGTGATATGTGACATCACTATATTAATGACTATAATACTGTTCCTGACATCATCAGTGATTTATGACCTCATCACTGTCTGTGACATCATCAGTGATTATTGCATCATCAGTGACATAATGACAGAACTTGGTGCCTTGGCCATGCTGAGCCGAGCAGCACAGCGACTGACATCATCAGTGACCTCGCCTCTTTCTTTCTTTCTTTCTTTCTTTCTTTCTTTCTTTCTTTCTTTCTTTCTTTCTTTCTTTGCATGGTGGCATAGTGGCAGCGCTGTCGCCTCAAGGTTCTGAGTCCTGCATGGGATGCTGTTGGCACTGGAGGTATGTCTTCCCATACCTTCGGTGCCTAGTACACATGGGTTATCGTCAAAAGAGCCTTTCTGTGTGGAGTTTGCATGTTCTCTCCATGCTCACCTGGTTTTCCCTCCATATAACATCAACCCCCACTGAAAAACATGCAAGAAGACATCGCCTGACCAGAGGAGCCTACTAAGAAGTCGGTCCAAGGGCACTGCGAGGAAAAGCTGCCCACCACCCCTGGTCCTGCCCCCTTGGAGGAAGGAGGAGCCAGGATGGCATGGAGGCGGAAGACAAATTTCAAGGTATTCTTTCTTTCTTTCTTTCTTTCTTTCTTTCTTTCTTTCTTTCTTTCTTCAATATTGTGCTTAAATGCTCATAAACGGATTAAATCTGGAAAAAATTGCTCTAGTGTTGGAGTAGACCGGTCTCGGGACTCATCGGACTCAGGATTTTATTTCAAGACCAATCGATACCACAAGGCCCATTCTGAGCCAGGAAAAACCCTGTTCATTGTGTGAAATTATTTTCTACTGCATTTTCTACTTTAATGATTGATAAGTGCTTTGTGCATTATTGTGACAACATAAGCAGCATAAATACAGATGACTAGCAGGGAAATTATGAAAATGATAAATGAACAAGGCGGTTTGCATGAGAGTGCAGTCGATTTATTCACAGCTCTCTACTAACCAACTGTCATCATCAGTCAAGTCAAGATATTTGCATGCTATGTATTTGTTTTGATGAAAGATGTTTCATGTCACGAGTGTTGATCTAAACACAGGTAAAAGGGATAATTAAATAAGACAGGTGAGCAGGACTGAGAGCACTGTCACAGGAGGAGACTGTGAAGACAAGGTGTCAAGACACATCAAGACTTTTCACTAGATAAAGTCGATTTCAGCTGCTTCTGCTGCAGGACTAGACCATAGGAGGGAAGGTGGAGATGTGATAGGGTCTTAATTTCAACACCAATTTAGCAAATCCGTGAAGCACTTTGGATATTGAAGGATCTACCAAAGTTTACCACCTGAGAGAAGATACGGTGAGCATTCAAGACAATGTCCACTATTCCTCCATTCAACGCATCTCTTTTAAACAACTCTCAGTTCATCAATGGATGTGACATCATGCCAGGAGGCCACACTGTTGCCAGTCTGTCTGTCTTCTCCAGCTTCATATTCATTCACTTTGCAGTGGGTCTCCCAGCAAATGCATGGGTGGTTTGGCTCATTAGTCAAGGAACCAAAGATTCACTTGCTGCTGAATTTTTTCCTCTCAACTTGGCTATCTGTGAGATCCTTTTGTGTTTGATACTCCCAGTCACCGTCTACAATCATTTCTGCTATAGTAAAGTCGTGACAAACCTGGTGAGTGGAATGTGGAATTTTTTATGGATCGGCCGCCCTCTGTTCCAGTGTTGTATCTGTGTGGAGCGTTACTTGGCAGTGGTGCACCCTTTGATCTTCATCAGGTAACACATTCTTGGGTAAAATGATCAAAACTGACTTTTTAGTTAAATATTGCAGGCCAATTATACTCTACGTTAAAGAGAGAGACGTAGACGGACAGAGCCTTCTGTCCGTACTCTGCGTTCATTTCGTGCGCATTTCTGTCCGTCCTCTGAAAGCTTACGGATACGCATGAAACGCAGCAGAACCACACACACACTCACACATTTGACTCTCTACTGCCTATTTATTTTCATATGAAAATAGAGTATAAATGAGCCTTTAACACGGTTATGTGTGTGTGTGTGTGTGTGTGTGTGTGTGTGTGTGTGTCTGTGTCTCCCAGCCCCCACACCTAAACCTAACCTCCCCCAGACCCTAACCCTAAACCTAACCTCTCCCACCTCCCACGCCTAAACCTAACATCCCCCAGACCCTAACCCTAACCGCTCCCACCCCCCATGCCTAAACCTAAACTCTCCCACACCCAACCATAAACCTAACGTTGGACGCTTGACGAGTTGGGAGTGAGAATGTGTTGGGCTGTCTGCATTGTGGGCTGTTGGCTCTGCGGGTGGTCGGCATAGCGGGCGGACCCTGTGTGTGGACACTGCAATAAATAAACCTGATGATATAGCAGAAACCTAGGTGTGTTTATTGGTTTTCTCATAAACCGATAACGGCCTTTATCCAGTAAAGGATTCCGTTTACATGACCACTTGATAATCAGGTAATTCTAGAAATCTGATAATAAACGGTTTATTAGTGTGCATGTAAACGCACTCAATGTCGCTGCTGTACACATTGTTGGCACTGAGCCAACAATGTAAGCGAGTCGTAACTAAGCGAGTTTTGCAGGTATTTGGGGATTTTGATTGTTTTGGTCACTTTCATCTGGTGAATAATCATTTTAATAAAACAAAAGGGAAAGTGTTTTTATCTGTTTTTTGTGTGGAATGCTACTGTAAATGAAATTTTGTAAAGCCATCTTTCTCACATTTTACTTTTAGACATATTAGTACTCATAATAACTTTTCATCTGAGAGAGCTATCTCAGTCATTCAAAAAGTTATATATAGGGTAGAGTTTCTAATTTATAGAAATATTTAAAAAAAAATGACAATGTCACATTTTCACCATGTGAAGGGTTTTTGCAAGCCATCACACATACTGAACCTCAGTACTCTGCTGTGCTTTCTTCCACAGGTTCAAGCCCCTGAGGTACAGAGTGGCCTGTTGTGGTCCAGGCTGGTGCATCATCTTTGTCTTTGTGTGTCTCTCAGCAGGGTTAGTTGTGGATCCTCTATATATTCTTCTTCCCTGCTTTGCTCTCACAGTGTGCTTAAGTCTGTATTGCTGCCTCTCACTTCTCTGGTCTCTGAAGCAGTCTGGGCCAGGGGAAAGGCAGAGGGAGCAGAAGAGAGAAGGGAGGAACAATGTGAAGAGAAGAGCTTTTAACATCATGTTGGTTCATCTGGCAACTTTTGTGGTGAATTATTTGCCACCATTGCTGGTTCTATCTCTGAGAAAAGCACACATTACAGATCCCACGAGTATAGTTGTTCTTGCAGGTGTGTTTAGGTGTCTGGCAGTGCTGTGTGGGCTGGTCCAACCCTTAATTTACCTGTACAGAGCTGGGAGGCTAACCTGTGCTTGAGAGCACTGATCTGAGAGCTGGATAGACACTGAAAGACACTTTAAAGGGTTAGTTTGGGATATTTTGATGTAGGGTTGTATGAGGTTCTTGCTGATAGACAGTCAGTGTACTACATGCAGTAGAATGCACCCGGCGTGGTCCCAGTTTGGAGAAATGGAGACCGGCCACATCAGGGAAGTAGAGCTGCTGAGTGTGAACAGGGTCACAATTAAAAACGAAAACTACCGTGAATTCACTATATCCCATATATGTATGTAGTGTATATGAGGTGGCCCTAATCCTCTTATAAACTAACGGACTAAATCAAAATACACTAATCTATACACTATCCTACTAGACTTTTTGACTTTGTAATAGTGAAGTGGTTAGCTTGTCATCTGTCACTGTAGGTTTGTAGAATGAGAGAATTATATATAATATTATATAATATTGATTATTAAATAATGTTGTGTGAATTGTGTGTATAAAAGAAAATTCATTTGTAGTTACTCAAAAATAATTTACACCCTTTAAGACTTGGTGAATTTTGTGCTACAGATTTTTGTATTTTTTTTTTTACAGATCTAAGTAATCAATTCTCAATGGAAATCCTCCTGACTAGGCTGCTATACGAAAGTACGCAAGGGGATTAGGGCCATGTGTGTTCTGATTAAAGCTAGAATTGTGAGATTCTGACATTCTCAGATTAAAGACAGAATTCTGACATTCTGACATTCTCAGATTAAAGACAGAATTCGGAGAAAAAAGTCATCATCATGTGACGTGGCTCTAATCCTCTTCCATAACTTTGGCCTGTGAGAAAAACTATGTTGTTGGATTTCAACCTGACTTCATGCATATTTGGTGGTGGTGATAAACTAATTGGGGCTAAATCAAAATATTGTAACACAGTAGTAGACTTTAAAAAACAGCTTTGAAGAGAAAACCTCAATCCATGTGTTAGAAAGTCTTCTATTTGCTCGTCTGTTCATGTGTTATTGACACAATGTGCAGGTGTGGAGGCAAGACACACAGACACACACACACACACACACACACACACACACACACAGGTAACACAGTGATGCATTTGTCTTTGTAATAGGAAGTGGGAGGTCAGCTGTCATCCGTCACTGGATGTTTGTAGAATGAGGACTTGTCAAAGATTTCACTTTTAGATGACTAGATTAATTGAAGGTGAGGTGAGCTAATCTAGTTCACTGCTTAACTGAGAGAATTGTTTATTATTATTATAGAATCTTTGTGTGAATTGTGTTTATAAAAGAAAATCCATTTGTAGTTATAATAAAAAAAGAATATTTGTGCATTTTGTTTGTACATGTTTTAAATTATAGTATTTTTTTTGTAAAAGTAATGTAACTGTAAAGTACAATTGACTAAATATTCATATGTGAATGTGTGCATTTCAAATAAAAGGAATCTGCTTTCATTAAAGGCCTCAACTAGTATATTTGGTCATTTTTAAGATATTTCATGTTTCTGAGTATGTCCTGACAATATTGTGTGTCCTGTGTGTGTGTGTGTGTGTATGTATGGATAGAGCTGGCTCACCGGCTTGTCACAAAATGGCGGAAGCTAACGCATCCGCCTATCATAACATGGCGGCTAGTCTGCCTACATAGAGGTGTGTGTATTAGGGTGACCATATTTTGATTTCCAAAAAGAGGACACTCGGCTCTGCCTCGAGATACTTTATTATATAGCCTATAATACAAAAAAATACTCTTTTCAAGTCTTACTGGAAAAATAAATACAAAAATATGAAATAATGTTATAAATAATACCTCTGTATTAGAAAATATTTTAACAAAATATCTCTTACAATATTGTCAATGTAATAATGTAAATAATAAAACCGTAACAAACCAAAAATTAGGCTACTTCAATATTAATATAATACTATCAATATTACTTCAAGGCACTATAGTGCAATCCATGGACCTGTAGTTGTTGTGGTGTTTCACAGTATGAAATGCAAATCCTCCGTTTTCCCGGGTCCGTTAATTTTGTAGACGAACTCTCCCCCCGCACAGCTTTCTTATGTTTGTCTGTGTCCATGTGAGCTTTCAGATCCCCCGCACCTTTATTTGAAAGGGACACATATGTGCCAGCTTTGCACACAGTGCACTCCGCCTCCCATTTGTCCCGACCAGGGGCGACATTACAGAAACTTCCTAAATTCCAAATCCTATCCTAAATGATTGGTAACCATGGTAATTAGAGTTAGGACTTGATTTAGGAAAACACCCATTACAGAACAACAGTTCCTAAGTCAATATTCTCATCCTAATTTAAAATGGGAAAAGTGTATTACAGAAGCGTCCCAACTCCCCAAAATCTTAAAAAAGCTCTCCTAACTTTAAGATGCCAGCTATGCTGTCCTAACTAATTTACGCTATTTTCAACTGGAACAACAGCCATCTTGCATCTCGTTATAATTTATAGCCTACTTATAGCCTACCTACCTACGTTATGGCTGCGCTGTTATTACATTTGCAAAACCAACAAAATGTCAACAGGCGCAATTTATTTGCCGAAAGGCTCATGCGGGACCTGAATGACGTTTTGCGTTTTGATGACAGAACGCTCGTTAATCGATACAGACCGACTAGGCGACACGGGGCTCTGCCGGTTGTAGTAGGCTACAACTTACAAATGCACTTCGGTTTTTTGCGAAGGGAGATTTTCAAACTGAAGTGGCCGACATATCCAAAATATCTCAGCCTGCTATGTCACGTAATTTAACTGAGGTAGCAACAGCCATCAGCAATTTGGCTCCTCGGTACATACAGTTTCCAAGGGGGGAGGAATGCCTGATGCGGCAGAGAAGGTTTCTGCTATTTTAGCCCATTCCCTCTCTTTCACCTCCCGTGTGAGATTGGCTGAAAACTTTCCGAAAAGCACGTCTTTAACCTTTTCTACGGCGGTCACCAAGACCTCCAACTCATCTGCCTTGAAGTTAAATGCCCTTCGTTTTTGGTCCATTGCCCCACAATCTCAAAAATGTTCGACAACAACACACATCGTTAGCCTACTAGTGCTCCTACTTCCCCCGCAAGTTGAGAAAGGAGGAGGTGTCTGTTGCTAGTGGTTGCTAGGGTAACAGACAGAAAAGTTGATAACCGATGCTCGATGAGTATTTAGGATTTCCTAACAAGACATAAGATAGGATTTAGCAAGATAAGATAGGATTCATAAAGTTAGTTAGGATTTGCTTCTGTAATACGAAATCAGAAAAAATCCTATCTTAAACTAGTCCTATCCTAACTTAAGACATAAGATAGGGAGTTTCTGTAATGTGGCCCCAGGACGGTAAGTGGGGAATCTTAATTCCCACTTACGCTTCGGCATTTTGTAGTAGGAGGCTCGGAGCCAGTGCTGCTGCTCCGATGTCAGCTCTCTGTGTTTGTGAGTGACACAAGAGCCGCCCACAAGGGAGGCAGCCTCTCAGGGATTACGTCACACGCAACAGAGTACTATTTAAAGCGCCAGGCACCGTTATGCCTAATGGTCCTGTGAAAACCCGGACATTTTCAATAATTAATAAACCCCCCCCGGACACCCCGGACAGGACGTGAAAAGAGGACATGTCCGGGCAAAAGAGGACGTATGGTCACCCTAGTGTGTATGAGGTCGGTGATCACGTGTGCGACGCACGTGCCCGTGAGTGAGAGCTAGCGCAGTTAATGGAGACCGTGAAGGAATTTTCCACCACGGCTAATGGGTCAGCCGGCTTTTAACTAGTGGACAATTACGACACAGTCTACTAGATCCGTTCAGCGGATCGGTGAAGATCTTAGCTAGCATTCACAGGCACTCTTGTTCAGTAAATACATAGACAAGCACAGTCACAGTGACAAACAATTTCAGGGATCAAATCACTTCACAGTATTAAATCACTTCACAGTATTAAATCACTTGTAACGCTAAACAACCTGTCCGCCCGAACGATACTAAATGAGCCTTACTTTGAGATATCTGTACGCGCGTACGTAGTTCGGTGCGGCTGTCTCACTCGGGCCCGAGTCGAGACGTCAGTGTCCGTGCCGGGGTCTCCGGCGACGAAGAGGAGGGGGAGAGAAGAGGTGCGGTCCGCAGCCAACGTCGGCTCTGCTGGCCAAGAAGAGTGGGTCTCAGTCGGCAAGGGGAAGGCGGCGTTGCGGTCCCGGATCGTCAGACGTGGGACCGGAGGAGTTAGATGGTTGAGCTCCGGGTGGCTGATTCAGATCAGCTTGGTAGCTGGTTAGCTATAGCCTAGTGGTGGCTAATGCTAATCTTGCACTCAATAGAGAGACGTTCGGCTCTCACTCTAGAGAACACTTCCTTTTGCAGCGAGTTGCTACGTAGGAGTAAGGTCTGTTGTCCTTCTCCCTGCTTACAGTCAAACTGTCAGGGAGTGTCTTTGTTGTTGATAAGCCAATAATGCAGGGCCGGTTCCAGAACAAGATGACTAGGGATGCATCCTAGATAGGAAGGGGTGCAGATGCCCGGCCAAAGGCCGGGCCCACTCGGGCGGCCCGAAAAAGTTTGACATGTTATTTTATTAAAAATAATGCATTTTACCATCCTTTCAAGTAGAATGATACCACCCAAGCAAGAATATTTCAAGTGTTTCAAGTGCTTTACTGAAATATTTGGACCATATAATGATAATACAATTATCTCAACCTTAAAAGGTTACATATAGGTGCCAAAAAGCCGTAAATTCACATCAAAGAACAAAGGAAAACAACAATTATAATTCAAGTTTAAACAGTAGTGTGCAGCTGCAGTATTAAAAAAAAAAAAAAAAAATTCAACTGAGCATGCAGACAATTAAAATAAGGGTGCAATGCATGCTTTTGCACTACCGTAGAACCGGGCCTGCAATAATGCTTGAGCATTGGCTTATCTCATCTCGCTGCTTTGATCACAGAGAAGCTGGCTCGGTTCCCTGTGGTTTTACGATAGATGTCGCTCAGTTGTGGAATGTTTAGAGCGTGGGGTTGACGTCTATCCCACCTTGGTTGAGAGCAACAGTTCAACCTGTTTTCAGTTAATATAGAGGCCCAACAAATGCCAGAGATGCTCACAAGTCATTTTTTGCAAGTCTAAGTCAAGTCTCAAGTCTTTGAGCTCAAGTCCAAGTCAAGTCTCAAGTCTTTGAGGGGCAAGTCCAAGTCAAGTCTCAAGTCTTTGGTCACAAGTCTAAGTCAAGTCTCTTATGGATGAGTGTTCTATCATCTGCTACATGCCATCCAGTCAGCTTAGAACACTGCATAGCTAAAACTAAGGAATTCAAAGCATGTACTGTATTATCCTCACTCTTTTATCTATTAGCATACATTATCAGCATTGACATCAATATATATTTCCTTAATGTTAATGCACCAAAAAAAAATAAAAAAAAATAAAGATTGTTCACAAGTCCCAAAACTCAAGTCCAAGTCAAGTCTCAAGTCTTTGAGGACGAGTCTCAAGTCTTTGAGGACGAGTCTCAAGTCAAGTCTCAAGTCACTGTGAGTGAGACTTAAGTGCAACTCAAGTCCAAGTCCCAAGTCCAAGTCCCCATCTCTGAACAAATCTAATATGAGATGGCTGATCAATGCATAATAATCGTCATTTAATGATTGATAAGTGCTTTGTGCATTATTGTGAGAACATAAGCAGCATAAATACAGATGACTAGCAGTGAAATTATGAAAATGATAAATGAACAAGGCGGTTTGCTTGAGAGTGCAGTTTTGAAAAGGCACATTTTGCATGCAAATGTGTTGATTTACTCACAGCTCTCTACTAACCAACTGTCATCATCAGTCAAGTCAAGATATTTGCATGCTATGTATTTGTTTTTATTAAAGATGTTTCATGTCACGAGTGTTGATCTAAACACAGGTAAAAGGGATAATTAAATAAGACAGGTGAGCAGGACTGAGAGCACTGTCACAGGAGGAGACTGTGAAGACAAGGTGTCAAGACACATCAAGACTTTTCACTAGATAAAGTCGATTTCAGCTGCTTCTGCTGCAGGACTAGACCATAGGAGGGAAGGTGGAGATGTGATATGGTCTTAATTTCAACATCAATTTAACAAATCCGTGAAGCACTTTGGATATTGAAGGATCTACCAAAGTTTACCACCTGAGAGAACATACGGTGAGCATTCAAGACAATGTCCACTATTCCTCCATTCAACGCATCTCTTTTAAACAACTCTCAGTTCATCTCACCCTCCAATGGATGTGACATCTATCCAGGCGAAACTTTTGCCAGTCTGTCTGTCTTCTCCAGCTTCATGCTCATTCACTTTGCAGTGGGTCTCCCAGCAAATGTATGGGTGGTTTGGCTCATTAGTCAAGGAACCAAAGATTCACTTGCTGCTGAATTGTTTCCTCTCAACTTGGCTATCTGTGAGATCCTTTTGTGTTTGATACTCCCAGCCACCGTCTACAATAATTTCTGCTATAGTGAAGTCGTGACAAGCCTGGTGAATGGAATGTGGAATTTTGTATGGATCGGCCGCCCTCTGTTCCAGTGTTGTATCTGCGTGGAGCGTTACTTGGCAGTGGTGCACCCTTTGATCTTCATCAGGTAACACATTCTTGGGTAAAATTATCAAAATGGACTTTTTGTTTTTAGTGAAATTGCAGGGTAACACGGTTGTGTGTGTGTGTGTGTGTGTGTGTGTGTGTGTGTGTGTGTGTGTGTGTGTGTGTGTGTGTGTGTGTGTGTGTGTGTGTGTGTGTGTCTGTCTTTGGCCCATTGTGGGGACAGGCACCTGATAGAGCAGTCACAACATGGGGACCCACATTTTTGTGGGGACCCAAAACCTGGTCCCCACAAAAATAACTTCTAATTGAGTGGTGTGTGTGTGTGTGTGTGTGTGTGTGTGTGTGTGTGTGTGTGTGTGTGTGTGTGTGTGTGTGTGTGTGTGTGTGTGTGTGTGTGCGTGTGTGCGTGCGTGCGTGCGTGCGTGCGTGCGTGTGTGTGTGTGTTAATCCGATAACAGAATGATCAGGTAACTGACAATAAGCCATCACACATACTGAACCTCAGTACTCTGCTGTGCTTTCTTCCACAGGTTCAAGCCCCTGAGGTACAGAGTGGCCTGTTGTGGTCCAGCCTGGTGCATCATCTTTGTCTTTGTGTGTCTTTCAGCATGGTCAGTTGTGGATCCTCACTATCTTCTTCTTCCCTGCTTTGCTCTCACAGTGTGCTTAAGTCTGTATTGCTGCCTCTCACTTCTCTGGTCTCTGAAGCAGTCTGGGCCAGGGGAAAGGCAGAGGGAGCAGAAGAGAGAAGGGGGGAACAACGTGAAGAGAAGAGCTTTTAACATCATTTTGGTTCATCTGGCAACTTTTGTGGTGAATTATTTGCCACCATTGCTGGTTCTATCTCTTTACAAGGCAAATATTACAGATCTCTGGAGTACAACTGTTCTTGCAAGTGTGTCTATTACTCTGGCAATGCTGTGTGGGCTGGTCCAACCCTTAATTTACCTGTACAGAGCAGGGAGGCTAACCTGTGCTTGAGAGCATTGACCTGAGAGCTGGATAGACACCTTAAAGCAGGGATGGGCAACTTTGATGATAGAGAGGGCCACAAAGAAAAATCCTCGCTACCAGAGGGCCAGATTGTGACCGTGCACTTCCACCAGTAGCATACTGTAACAGCATTACTCCAAAAGGACTGGTAATCAAAGTTTATTATACCAACATTTATATTTTTCATATTTAAATTGAATAATTCTTCCATTCTCTAGCTTTAAAACAGCCCGCTACAGCAATTTGATGGGGTACATCACCAAAATAATGTGATATTAACCAGATTAATAATGTAGCATGTGCAATGTGCATCTTGGATATAGTTTGTTACAATAGCTTTAGCTCAAATGCTAGTTAAACAGTATGTGGATGGACAATGCTAATGCCATTAGCGTCATGTTCTGGGTTGAACAATGAATTAAAAACACATATTTTGGTGGTCTAACCTAACTTAACCAAAAATGTCCACCTTGTAAAAAAAAAAAAAAGGAAATTGACCCAGGGGCCGCACTGAGTGAGGTCGGCGGCCGCCAGTTGCCCACCCCTGCCTTAAAGGGTTAGTTTGGATATTTTCATTTTCGGGGGACATGCTGGTGCAGTGGTAAGCGCTGTCGCCTCACAGCTAGAAGGTCCTGGGTTCGATTCCCACCTGGGATGCTGTGAGCGCTGAAGGAATGCGTGCCCATCCGCATGTCCTCGTGTGCCCACCGCCCGGGTGGAGTCGTCAAAAGGGCCTTTCTGTGTGGAATTTGCATGTTCTCCCCGTGCCCCCTGGGGGTTTCCTTCATATAGAAACCCCACACCAAAACATGCAATATCCTGGTATCTGATGTGGTGCCTCCTCTGGTCCTCTGGCGCCTGTTCGGAGGGAGGGGAACTCGTTGGAATAGCGTGATCCTCCCACGTGCTATGTCCTACCGGTGAAGCTTCCCCTGTCAGGTGCAAAGAAGCGGCTGGCTAACTGCCCATGTCTCGGAGGAAGCATGGAGCCAGTTTCGGCTCTCCCCAGATCAGCAGATGGTGGAGCAGCAACCAGGACAAATAAATTTAAATTAGCACTAATGGGGGATATAAAATGGGATAAAAAAAATTGGGGGGAAAATCTGGAAAAAAAATTTTTTTTTGATATTTTGATGTAGGGTTGTATGAGGTTCCTGCTTGACAGTCAGTGTACTACATGCAGTAGAATGCACCCGGCGTGATCCCAGTTTGGAGAAATGGAGACCGGCCACATCAGGGAAGTAGAGCTGCTGAGTGTGAACAGGATCACGAGCAAAAGCATAAAAAAAACCTACAGAAAACAAGCGGGATTCGCTATATCCCATATATGTATGTACAGTGTATATGAGTTGGACCTAATCCTCTGATAAACTAACGGAGTAAATCAAAATACACTAATCTATACACTATCCTAAGACTTTTTGACTTTGTAATAGGTAGTGAAGTAGTTAGCTTGTCATTTGTTTAAGAGAATTGTTTAATTATATATAATATTATAATATTGATTATGATATATTTGTCTGTGAATTGTGTGTATAAAATACAATTAATTTGTAGTTACTCAAAAATAATTTACAGCCTTTGAGACTTTGTGAATTTTGTGCTACAGATGTTTTTTTTAAGATCTACAAAGTCATCTATTCTAACTGGAAATCCTCCTGACTAGGCTACTACATGAAAGTATGCAAGGGGATTAGGACCATATGTGTTCTGATTAAAGCTAGAATTGTGAGATTCTGACATTTTCAGATTAAAGACAGAATTCTGAGGAAAAAAGTCATCATCACGTAACGTGGCTCTAATCCTCTTCCATAACTTTGGGCTGTGAGAAAAACGATGTTGTTGGATTTCAACCTGCCTTCATGTATATTTGGTGGTGGTGATAAACTAATTGGGGCTAAATCAAAATATTGTAACACAGTAGACTTTAAAAAACAGCTATGAAGAGAAAACCTCAATCCATGTGTTAGAAAGTCTTCTATTTGCTCGTCTGTTCATGTGTTATTGACACAATGTGCAGGTGTGGAGGCAAGACACACACACACACACACACACACACACACACAGGTAACCACAGTGATGAATTTGTCTTTGTAATAGGAAGTGAGAGGTCAGCTGTCATCCGTCACTGGATGTTTGTAGAATGAGGACTTTCACTTTTAGATGACTAGATTAATTCAAGGTGAGGTGAGCTAATCTAGTTCACTGCTTAACTGAGAGAATTGTTTATTATTATTATAGAATCTTTGTGTGAATTGTGTTTATAAAAGAAAATCCATTTGTAGTTAGCCTACTAAAAAAAATTATTTGTGCATTTTGTTTGTACTACATAACATGTTTTAAATTATAGTATTTTTTTTTGTAAAAGTAATGTAACTGTAAACTACAATTTACTAAATATTCATATGTGAATGTGTGCATTTCAAATAAAAGGAATCTGCTTTCATTAAAGGCCCTAACTAGTATATTTGGTCTTTTTTCAGATATTTCATGTTTCTGAGTATGTCCTGACAATATTAATTTCCCGCCCTGTTGACTACTGTAAGTGACTTAATTTTGAGTAAAAAAAAAGTAAGTTAAAAAAGTTTAATAATGACTGCGTTTACATGGACTTGAGTATCCCGGTTATGAGGCTTATCCTGGTTTTGATCATATTCAGGATATGGCGTTTACATGGAAGAGAGAGAAAGCAGGTTACTCATATCCCTGTATACATGATCAGTACTAGTATCCTGGTTACTGATCACTGCATGCTATTTGCGCAGGCGCCTGTGATTGTTACAATATAAACCGGGGTCATTATTATTTATTATTATTTTTGTTGCTTATATTGGGTGCGTGTGACGTGACGTCATTCACCTTTGTTGGGCCAAGACGTGGGATTCCCTTGGATTCCGTCTTCATGGTGGAGTGTCCCCGTTTGCGCGCAGCGCGCGGCTTTTGCTTTCATTTGAGTCACAACACCTTCGTCCTGTATAGTCTGTATACTACAGACTTGAATAGGGCAGCATTTCGATGCTTTCTCCTATCTAAGCTGCCAAGCATTTAATTCTTTCATCACCAGTTATTCCAGCCTGATGAAGACCCTGTGTGGTTGAAACGCGCATAGCGTTTTGTTTGCCTGTGTACCCCTTTGAAGATATATTCTGTTTGTAACACTGCTGTGTACACGAATATATTACTTCGGGATTAAATACTACTTTTGTAAAATTCAAGGAGCTCCCTTCTCAATTTTGTTTAATTCTTTCATCACCGAAAGATAAAACTCGGCAAAACTCCATTTCCTCATCGCTCCAGAAGTGAGACTTGGCTGAAGCCGCGCCTGAGCAGGTAGTCTGCTGTGGTCAGAAAGCAGGATAAGGTGTATACATGCAGCAGTATCCCGGGTTCTTTCGGAGTACTCCACCTCGCATAACCGGCTTTCTCAAAACCGGGATAAGGGCTTATCCAGGTTTCTGAAACCGGGATATGATGTTTACATGCGCAAACACAAAAACGGGATACTCCAAAACCCCGACAGTATCCAGGATACTCAAGTCCATGTAAACACAGTCATTGTCTTGGACTATTTTCAATAATGAAGACTACTTAACAGCTAACACCCAGTTCAGGTCATATCACAGTGCACGCCCCCTTTCTTTGAGGTTGTATAACCCATTCACTGGCTGCGTTTACATGGACCGTTTATTCCCCTTTTCATTCGGAATTAACGTTCAATCCTATTAAAAGTTATCATGTAAACATCTGAAAAAACTTAAATCCGAATGAAAATGGCCAATCCGAATGAAAATTCAATCCGATGTAAGTGGCCGGTTGATTCCGTTTTTTATTCCGAATGAAACCATTTTGCGTTCATGTATACCCTTTTTTAGGAATTAAGTTCATTCCGGTCTTTCTGCGCATGCTCGCTCCCTTTTTCATCCACTGCTGTCTGGCCATGCGAGTGGGAAAAGGCAATGGACTGAGGTACAGCGGTTTTCTACTGCCTCCCTTCTCCTCCTCAGCAGACGCAGAATAAGCAGTAGCATATTACTGTCGTGCTGCTGCTTAACACAAACAATCAAAATGAAACAGAAAAGTGCGGTGATAACGTTTTCTTCCATGTTGTTGCTGTTTCTAGCTCGTCGCTCGCACTGGTAAATCGCTGTCCATTCTCAAGAAGAGCTATTTAGTTGGTTCATGAAATCGCTGGGCTGCGTGTCCTCCAGTGTTGCTCCTGGCCAATCCCGGGGCCACAGGGCGTGGTTATTGCTTATCCTATGTGGGGTTAGAAATCACGCAGCGCTGAGAACTCTGCTGAGTGTTTACTTCTGGTAAACGTAATGACGTTAACATCCTGTTTACGTTTATCCAATCAGAAGCCTTCCCAGCCCCAAACCTTACGATGACTCAAAAACATCAGATTAAAGTTTCTTTCATGTAACCACCTTTTCGGAATTAAGATTTTACATGTAAACTTGCAGGAAAAAACTTTACTTCTGAATGATTTCATTCGGAAGTTTTAATTCTGAATTAAAAGTCATCATGTAAACGTAGCCACTGTTGGGCTCACCCCCTTTCTCTGATGCGGTCTCCTCACCCATTCACAGTTTGCCACACATGTGGCAATAACCAATCGGCCCAAACCATTCCTCTCCAGCTGATCCCAATCACCTAATCAGCGTAGTATATCAGGGTCCATGTTTTGTACTCTGTTTGCTATATGCTGTGTATGTGCCATATGTTATTCTCAGTTGCTGATCATCATCCTGAAGCAGTTTTTGCCCAACCTCCTCCCCTGACCACCACCATCGTCATGACTCCTGATTGAAGAATTCCCTATGGGGGATTTCCTATCCTATTCTTCACTGACGACGCCCTCATCATCTCAGGAGAGCGTCATCATATCATGGAGTCATACGCCAAAATTAATTTGTTGTATCATTAAAGACTTGTTAAACTTTCTACTAGTCTCTCATGATTGAAGTATAGTTGCTATAATTCGATTCTGAGTGAGGAGGAACTGGCACGTAAAACACTTATGAATAATATCCATAGTTTGTGAACGTAGAATAGACTGAGAAACTCTTTTGTTCCCCAGTCTGTCAAGATGCTAAATCAGTCTAGGTAGGGATTATAATCTGAGGCACTTCAGCCAAAGCTTCGAAGCTCACTGTGACGTGTCATGTGACGTTTTCACAAAATGGTGGACCCCATAGACGTTGATGGAAAGTAATATATTGACATTTGAGCTGTATAGAGCTATAGAGTCATTTTATAATATATCTGAGGAACATGTTGATATTCTCAACAGTCTCATTTTGTTTCCTCTGGCATTATGCCTTTGCATTTCCTGCATTAACGTAGTTAGCCGCTTGCTAGCTAGTGGGAGCTAAATTGTTAGCTTCTAGTCAACTGTGACCTGACGACGTGACCACTTGAATGCCAAGCATGTTGTGTACACGACTTCCGTCTCGTATTCACGGTAAACCCGAGCCGACTTGAAAGGAGCAATACGCACCCACATGACATCATTATGACATCATCCCCATCTGTGATATACTGTATGACATCACTATAGTAGTGACCTGGCCACTAGGCCGAGCCGTCTTGAACTGTATGACATCATCGGTAATTTATGACCCCATCACTGTCTGTGACATCTCAGTCATTATGAGATTTTCGGTGATATATGACATCACTATAGAAGGGACCTGACCACCAGGCTGAGGCGTCTAGAACTGTATGACTTATGAACTGTATGATTTATGACCTCTTCACTGTCTGTGACATCGTCAGTCATTTATGACATCATCGGTGATATGTGACATCACTATATTAATGACTATAATACTGTTACTGACATCATCAGTGATTTATGACCTCATCACTGTCTGTGACATCATCAGTGATTATTGCATCATCAGTGACATAATGACAGAACTTGGTGCCTTGGCCATGCTGAGCCGAGCAGCACAGCGACTGACATCATCAGTGACCTCGCCTCTTTCTTTCTTTCTTTCTTTCTTTCTTTCTTTCTTTGCATGGTGGCATAGTGGCAGCGCTGTCGCCTCACAGCAAGGTCCTGAGTCCTGCATGGGATGCTGTTGGCACTGGAGGTATGTCTTCCCATACCTTCGGTGCCTAGTACACATGGGTTATCGTCAAAAGAGCCTTTCTGTGTGGAGTTTGCATGTTCTCTCCATGCTCACCTGGTTTTCCCTCCATATAACATCAACCCCCACTGAAAAACATGCAAGAAGACATCGCCTGACCAGAGGAGCCTACTAAGAAGTCGGTCCAAGGGCACTGCGAGGAAAAGCTGCCCACCACCCCTGGTCCTGCCCCCTTGGAGGAAGGAGGAGCCAGGATGGCATGGAGGCGGAAGACAAATTTCAAGGTATTCTTTCTTTCTTTCTTTCTTTCTTTCTTTCTTTCTTTCTTTCTTTCTTTCTTTCTTTCTTTCTTTCTTCAATATTGTGCTTAAATGCTCATATAAACGGATTAAATCTGGAAAAAATTGCTCTAGTGTTGGAGTAGACCGGTCTCGGGACTCATCGGACTCAGGATTTTATTTCAAGACCAATCGATACCACAAGGCCCATTCTGAGCCAGGAAAAACCCTGTTCATTGTGTGAAATTATTTTCTACTGCATTTTCTACTTTAATGATTGATAAGTGCTTTGTGCATTATTGAGAGAACATAAGCAGCATAAATACAGATGACTAGCAGGGAAATTATGAAAATGATAAATGAACAAGGCGGTTTGCATGAGAGTGCAGTTGATTTATTCACAGCTCTCTACTAACCAACTGTCATCATCAGTCAAGTCAAGATATTTGCATGCTATGTATTTGTTTTTATTAAAGATGTTTCATGTCACGAGTGTTGATCTAAACACAGGTAAAAGGGATAATTAAATCAGACAGGTGAGCAGGACTGAGAGCACTGTCACAGGAGGAGACTGTGAAGACAAGGTGTCAAGACACATCGAGACTTTTCACTAGATAAAGTCGATTTCAGCTGCTTCTGCTGCAGGACTAAACCATAGGAGGGAAGGTGGAGATGTGATAGGGTCTTAATTTCAACACCAATTTAGCAAATCCGTGAAGCACTTTGGATATTGAAGGATCTACCAAAGTTTACCACCTGAGAGAACATACGGTGAGCATTCAAGACAATGTCCAACGCATCTCTTTTAAACAACTCTCAGTTCATCAATGGATGTGACATCATGCCAGGAGGCCACACTGTTGCCAGTCTGTCTGTCACCTCCGGCTTCATGCTCATTCACTTTGCAGTGGGTCTCCCAGCAAATGCATGGGTGGTCTGGCTCATTAGTCAAGGAACCAAAGATTCACTTGCTGCTGAATTTTTTCCTCTCAACTTGGCTATCTGTGAGATCCTTTTGTGTTTGATACTCCCAGTCACCGTCTACAATTATTTCTGCTATAGTGAAGTCGTGACAAGCCTGGTGAATGGAATGTGGAATTTTTTATGGATCGGCCGCCCTCTGTTCCAGTGTTGTATCTGTGTGGAGCGTTACTTGGCAGTGGTGCACCCTTTGATCTTCATCAGGTACAGTAACACATTCTTGGGTAAAATTATCAAAACTGACTTTTTAGTTAAATATTGCAGGCCCAATTATACTCTACGTTAAAGACAGAGACGTAGACGGACAGAGCCTTCTGTCCGTACTCTGCGTTCATTTCGTGCACATTTCTGTCCGTCCTCTGAAAGCTTACGGATACGCATGAAACGCAGCAGAACCACACACACACTCACACATTTGACTCTCTACTGCCTATTTATTTTCATATGAAAATAGAGTATAAATGAGCCTTTAACACGGTTATGTGTGTGTGTGTGTGTGTGTGTGTGTGTGTGTGTGTGTGTGTGTGTGTGTGTGTGTGTCTGTGTCTCCCAGCCCCCACACCTAAACCTAACCTCCCCCAGACCCTAACCCTAAACCTAACCTCTCCCACCTCCCACGCCTAAACCTAACATCCCCCAGACCCTAACCCTAACCCTAACCGCTCCCACCCCCCATGCCTAAACCTAAACTCTCCCACACCCAACCATAAACCTAACGTTGGACGCTTGACGAGTTGGGAGTGAGAATGTGTTCGGCTGTCTGCATTGTGGGCTGTTGGCTCTTGCGGGTGGTCGGCATAGCGGGCGGACCCTGTGTGTGGACACTGCAATGAATAAACCTGATGATTTAGCAGAAACCTAGGTGTGTTTATTGGTTTTCTCATAAACCGATAACGGCCTTTATCCAGTAAAGGATGCCGTTTACATGACCACTTGATAATCAGGTAACTCTAGACATCTGATAATAAACGGTTTATTAGTGTGCATGTAAACGCACTCAATGTCGCTGCTGTACACATTGTTGGCACTGAGCCAACAATGTAAGCGAGTCGTAACTAAGCGAGTTTTGCAGGTATTTTGGGATTTTGATTGATTTGGTCACTTTCATCTGGTGAATAATCATTTTAATAAAACAAAAGGGAAAGTATTTTTATCTGTTTTTTGTGTGGAATGCTACTGTAAATGAAATGTTGTAAAGCCATCTTTCTCACATTTTACTTTTAGACATATTAGTACTCATAATAACTTTTCATCTGAGAGAGCTATCTCAGTCATTCAAAAAGTTATATATAGGGTAGAGTTTCTAATTTATAGAAATATTTAAAAAAAAATGACAATGTCACATTTTCACCATGGTTTTTGCAAGCCATCACACATACTGAACCTCAGTCTCTGCTGTGCTTTCTTCCACAGGTTCAAGCCCCTGAGGTACAGAGTGGCCTGTTGTGGTCCAGGCTGGTGCATCATCTTTGTCTTTGTGTGTCTTTCAGCATGGTTAGTTGTGGATCCTCTATATATTCTTCTTCCCTGCTTTGCTCTCACAGTGTGCTTAAGTCTGTATTGCTGCCTCTCACTTCTCTGGTCTCTGAAGCAGTCTGGGCCAGGGGAAAGGCAGAGGGAGCAGAAGAGAGAAGGGGGGAACAACGTGAAGAGAAGAGCTTTTAACATCATGTTGGTTCATCTGGCAACTTTTGTGGTGAATTATTTGCCACCATTGCTGCTTCTATCTCTGATGAAAGCAGCCATTACAGATCCCACGAGTATAGTTGTTCTTGCAAGTGTGTTTACGTCTCTGGCACTGCTGTGTGGGCTGGTCCAACCCTTAATTTACCTGTACAGAGCTGGGAGGCTAACCTGTGCCTGAGAGCACTGATCTGAGAGCTGGATAGACACTGAAAGACACTTTAAAGGGTTAGTTTGGATATTTTGATGTAGGGTTGTATGAGGTTCTTGCTTGACAGTCAGTGTACTACATGCAGTAGAATGCACCCGGCGAGGACCCAGTTTGGAGAAATGGAGACCGGCCACATCAGGGAAGTAGAGCTGCTGAGTGTGAACAGGGTCACAATTAAAAACGAAAACTAGCGTGAATTCGCTATATCCCATATATGTATGTACTGTATATGAGGTGGCCCTAATCCTCTGATCCTCTGAACGGACTAAATCAAAATACACTAATCTATACACTATCCTAAGACTTTTTGACTTTGTAATATGGAAGTGAAGTGGTTAGCTTGTCATCTGTCACTGTAGGTTTGTAGAATGAGAGAATTGTTTAATTATATTATATAATATTGATTATTAAATAATGTTGTGTGAATTGTGTGTATAAAAGAAAATTAATTTGTAGTTACTCAAAAATAATTTACACCCTTTGCACACTTTGTGAATGTTGTGCTACAGATTTTTGTCTTTTTTTTTTACAGATCTAAGTAATCTATTCTCACTGGAAATCCTCCTGACTAGGCTGCTATACGAAAGTACGCAAGGGGATTAGGGCCATTTGTGTTCTGATTCAAGCTAGAATTGTGACATTCTGACATTCTCAGATTAAAGACAGAATTCTGAGAAAAAAGTCATCATCACGTGACGTGGCTCTAATCCTCTTCCATAACTTTGGCCTGTGAGAAAAACTATGTTGTTGGATTTCAACCTGACTTCATACATATTTGGTGGTGGTGATAAACTAATTGGGGCTAAATCAAAATATTGTAACACAGTAGTAGACTTTAAAAAACAGCTTTGAAGAGAAAACCTCAATCCATGTGTTAGAAAGTCTTCTATTTGCTCCTCTGTTCATGTGTTATTGACACAATGTGCAGGTGTGGAGGCAAGACACACGGGGTCCACCCGCTATGCCGACCACCCGCTATGCCGACCACCCGCAATGCCGACCTTAGGTTTAGGCGTGGGGGTGGGAGAGGTTAGGGTTTGGGTTAGGGTCTGGGGGAGGTTAGGTTTAGGCATGGCATGGGGGAGGTTAGGTTTGGCGTGGGGGCTGGGAGAGGTTAGGTTTTGGGTTAGGGTCTGGGGGAGGTTAGGTTTAGGCATGGGGGGAGGTTAGGTTTGGCGTGGGGGCTGGGAGAGGTTAGCTCCACCGACACGCTGCACGCCGCCTCGCTCAGCTGGTTCTGCTTGTGGGCTATCGGCATTGCGACCTGTCGGCACTGCGGCCTGTCGGCACATAGACGCGGCACCAGACACACACACACACACACACACACACACGCACGCACGCGCGCACACACACACACACACACACACACAGGTAACCACAGTGATGAATTTGCCTTTGTAATAGGAAGTGGGAGGTCAGCTGTCATCCGTCACTGGATGTTTGTAGAATGAGGACTTGTCAAAGATTTCACTTTTAGATGACTAGATTAATTCAAGGTGAGGTGAGCTAATCTAGTTAACTGCTTAACTGAGAGAATTGTTTATTATTATTATTATAGAATTTTTGTGTGAATTGTTTATAAAAGAAAATCCATTTGTATTTAGCCTACAATTATTATTATTTTTAGATTCTGTGCATTTTGTTTGTACTACATAACATATTTCAAAGGATAGTCTATTTTTATTATTTTTTAGTAAAAGTAATCTACCGGTATTCTATATAAATGGAAAGTACCATTGACCAATATTCATATGTGAATGTGTGCATTTCCATTAAAATGAATCTACTTTCAAGCCCCCAACTAGTATATTTGGTCATTTTTAAGATATTTCATGTTTCTGAGTATGTCCTGACAATATTAATTTGTCGTGCTGTTGATTACTGTAAGTGACTTTATTTTGTACTTAAGTTAAAAAAGTTGAGTTAGTTGCTAAAATTAGATTCTGAGTGAGGAACTGCCACGTAAAACAGTTATGGATAATACTGTAGGCAATATTAATACACTATTAAAGGGGCGAGTGAACATTGCTCTGTGCAGCAGTGGGGTGAACGGGCACTCTACTATAGTTCAAAAGCTGAAAAATGCAGTCCCATTACTAATAGCTGCTCTACTGCCACCTTGTGTCAGGTTGCACAACTGGCAAGTTTTACTCAGGGCCTCAGCAGACACTTTGGACAGGTAGGCTAATGCTCGTCGTAGTTCTTCCTGTATAACATCCACAAAATCGGATTGTTTCTTACGAGAGAAACGACACCTGGTCCAGTCACTTGTCATCTCCCGCCTAGTCTCGCTGGCCAGCCTCCTCTCCCTTCCGTCCGAGAAGTCTGGTGCCGCAGGTCAGTGGGATTGCGATGGGCGGCACTTAGCGGCAGTGCCCTTGGAAAAGTTTCAAACAATCCAACTTGCTGTTTTCAGCCTGTAGCAACGAGCTAGAGTTGTAGGTTTCTGCCGTTAGCTTGCTAGCTAGTTAGCGTTGTTGTTTTCACTGAGGCGGCAGGGCACTATTTACAGCGACACACAGGGAGGAGGGAGCGGAAGCCGCTCTGATTGACATGGTCGGAGCCAATGACGAGTTTGTAATAAGCCGGGAGCGGACATCCAGCTGCCACCGAAACAGTCGCTCCAATGGGAGAGCAGAGTAGAGCAGGGGAGGGTTTATCCCAGTTATGGAGACCTGCGGTGCCAGACTCCTCGGACGGAAGGGAGAGGAGGGTGGCCAGTGAGACTATCTCCCGCCTGGTTATAACTGGGGAGGGGGCTGATTTTTTTTTTTTTTTATATATTTTTTTATATCGTAAAACATAGGTTATATACCCGCTATGCCTATTTCTGGACTTTTTAACCATAATAACCTCTGAAAAGCGCAATAACAACACAAGAAAGACTACTATTCAAAATCAAATAAAACATTTATTTCACAGCAGCAGATTAAGGCATTAACAGAGCTGAGCTTTGCATAACGTGAAATGCGGGACCTGTCTGGAGCACTCTGAACATATATGTCTATATGAAAAGTCATAGAATAAACAATTGCTGCAAAAATCGACAAAAAAATAAACAAAATAATAGCCAGTCAGTGCCAGGTTCATTAAATTAAAGAAATAAAGTGATCAGATGCGTCTCCATCTTTCTGCTCATGGCATGCTGTGTGCTTGGGTGCAGCTAAATTCTCTCTCTCTGTGTGTGTGTGTGTGTGTGTGTGTGTGTGTGTGTGTGTGTGTGTGTGTGTGTGTGTGTGTGTGTGTGTGTGTGTGTGTGTGTGTGTGTGTGTGTGGCAGGCATCAAATTCAAGACACTGGTACTGGCCTACAGGGCAGTACACCAGACTGCCCCCTACAGGGCAGTACACCAGACTGCTCCTATCTCTGCAATCTATGGCCAGGTTCCAAACCTCGCCTCCTTTCTTCTGCTCCTGCACCCTTGCAGGTCGCATCACCCCTTCATCACTATGTGGGCCCAAAAGCTGCACATCCCTGGCACTACAATGGTGGAACAAACCCTAACCCTAAACCTGACCCTAACCATAACCCTAACCCTTCTGTCAGGATGGTTGAATCAGTGCCCATCTTTTGGCGGAGACTAAAAACACACCTCTTTAGGTTACACATGACCTCGTGACATCACAATTGCTCGAGTGACATCACTGATGACAGCATCACTAATGACATGACATTACAGTGTCATGTATGTCTCTTTGTTCTCTGTTCTGTTCTTAGATGTGTACGAAGGTACAGCTTGTTTGCAGTATTCACGCCTTAAATTGCCCCCCGAGGGACTAATAAAGGTTTTTGAATTGAAGTGAATTGAATTGAATCACTGATGACGTCATCACCAATCACATCACAATTGCTCGAGTGACATCACTGGTGACATCACAGTGTGTGAACGTGGCCCCCTCATGTGGTATTCACGACTTGGTATGTGGAATTCTTCTGAAAGCTTCGAAGCTCACAACTTGAGCGACAAAATGGCAGACCCCATGAACATTGATGGAAAGTAAATATATTGACAAGCTGTATAGAGCTATAGTCATTTTATAATATATCTGAGGAACATGTTGATATTCTCAACAGTCTCATCTTGTTTCCTCTGTCATTATGCCTTTGCGTTTCCTGCATGCTCGTGTAAAATAATG
>NW_028151729.1:0-10000 GCF_964638095.1 Poromitra crassiceps | reverse complement strand
CTTAAGAGCATACCGCTCTTCTGACTGGCTCGAAACTGGTGAAATGTCGGGGACGACGGGGTCGCGCTTATACCGGCACGGCGCCTTTCCCACATGCAGGCATTAGACCACGTTCCGCTCATTTTGCGGTACAAAGCGCATGTGGGAAAAGGGCTATGTTGTCAAGCATCCATTACAAGACAATAGGCCTGTTATTGCCTCATACTTTACAACTGTATTCTTGAAAAAGGGTAAGAACAAAGAATTCTTCTTCTTGGCAGGGAGAGTCAGGTCACTGTCACCACTTTCACTGCTTTCAACAAGAGAGGTCACCTCAACCCCAAACTCAGACCATGGCTCACCCAAGAAGGTTTAAAAGCATATTATCAGCAGTCTTGGACCTACACAGTAATAATTTGTCTCTTACTGAAGTGGCTTCAGGTGTGTTCGAACAGGCGGAACTGCTTATCAGTTGTGCTTCCACGTGCAGTTCTCTCCCAGTCACTCTGTCCATGGTGCTGTCCTGGGGCAAAGTGAGGGTGCGGTCCATTGTGCTGTCCTGGGGCAGAGTGAGGGTGCTGTCCATGCTGCTGTCCTGAGGCAGAGTGAGGGTGCTGTCCATGCTGCTGTCCTGAGGCAGAGTGGGGGTGCTGTCCATGCTGATGTCCTGGGGCAGAGTGAGGGTGCTGCCCATTGTGCTGTCCTGGGGCAGAGTGAGGGTGCTGTCCATTGTGCTGTCCTGGGGCAGAGTGAGGGTGCTGTCCATGCTGATGTCCTGGGGCAGAGTGAGGGTGCTGTCCATGCTGCTGTCCTGGGGCAGAGTGAGGGTGTTATCCATTGAGCTGTCCTGAGGCAGAGTGAGGGTGCTGTCCATGCTGCTGTCCTGGGGCAGAGTGAGGGTGTTGTCCATTGAGCTGTCCTGGGCAGAGTGAGGGTGTTGTCCATTGAGCTGTCCTGGGCAGAGTGAGGGTGCTGTCCATGGTGCTGTCCTGAGGCAGAGTGAGGGTGCTGTCCATGGAGCTGTCCTGGGCAGAGTGAGGGTGCTGTCCATGCTGCTGTCCTGGGGCAGAGTGAGGGTGCTGTCCATGCTGCTGTCCTGGGGCAGAGTGAGGGTGCTGCAGGATTGTCATTGCTGTGTTGGTGCCTCCAGTGAGGTGCTGACTTCCAGCCCCCTTGTGCCCGTTCATAGTCTTTTAGACAACTTAAGATGTATCTGTTCTGGGTTTAAAAAAACGTATTAGTTGTTATAGAAAGAGTTAAACTTTTTAACATGAGAAGGCCTCAAAGTGAAATATTTTGTAAGTACTAAATACGAAATGAGATCAGCCAGTTATTTCTCTGCATTACTACATGGGTTGGACCAATTATTGTTCAGACAATCAAGTTGCTTCTAGTGCAAAATCCAACAATCTAAAAGAAATTCTTCAATCCATTGCAAATAGAATAATAAGATAATAGTATATAATAATGTGCACGTGATAGTTTCAGTGATCCTCATAGAAAATCTTTGTTTATGCATTTTAAGCATGGATGACCTATGAACCAAACTGCGCCCCTCTTGTAGTGTTCGCGCTATCATTTACCCATTACCACTGGAGGAGCTGAAAAGTAATTGAAAACATAATTGCTCCCATTGTTGCAAGCGCATCTCTGACCAGGTTACAGGCAGGTTCTGCTGCTGTTCGTTAGCCTCTAAAGTGGCTCCGCGTGGATCACAGAGCCCTTTAGTGAGCACTGGAGGTGCAATCTGTTCCTGTCCATCCCACTTAACCTGCAGGTGGAGGTGCAGGGAGCTGCTGCCGAGTGCACGACTACTGGGACACGGAGGGACCTTGTTGTGCATCTGGCTCCTGAGTGCATATACTGATGTCAAAAGGCTGGAAAAGGATCTCTTGACCTTTGGTAACTACAGGCACACGCGCACACACACCTACACACACACACACACACACACACACACACCTACACACACACACACACACACACACACACACACACACACACAACCACGATCAAAAAATGTTTTGATCTTTTATTGAGAGATTTTCTTTTTATCATTTAATTTGTGTTTCAAATGCTGCGCGAATCATAATGTGATGATTACAAAACAAATAACTTCCCTTATATTATATCGTCTATTTGTTGAAAAGTTGTTCATGCACCTGTTAGGTAGCTGTCAAACCCCTCTTCATTTGAGAAACATTGTCAGTGTGTTTCTGACGTGCCATGCACGCTAATGAGACAGATAATTATTCGTTATACCCTCTGATGTTGTAAAAGTGCTAATGACAGTTGCTTTAACGACCCTGTGAACGGCTTTAATGACAATGATTCATCGGGAGCTCTTTAATTGAAGCTGACTCTCTGGCTGTATGGAATGTGTCTGGAAATATAATTCACCGTCTGCAAGATTACACATTAATTGAAAAGGTGATGGGTACTTTGTCCCGCAAAAACGACACCTTTGTGAGTCCGGTTAATTAATGCAGTCTCTTTAATTTCTGGACAAAGGTAGGTCGGTGTATACACATTCATTACACTCCAATGAGGTGATCACATCAAATTGTGGCAGCCAGGGGAAGAATACGTCGGCTTTTTATTTAATAAGGTAAACACATTTTGTTCTTTGTTTGTCATGCTCTAAATTAGCTCTGCTTGAAGGGAAAACGCCGGTAATGTCACAGGAAAAACAGGGGGAAAACTATGATCATGCCTCTACCTGATCTCTCAGCAGTGAGTAGCATGTAGCCCACCACATAGCTGCAAATCTCCATCACTAATAATGGAGAATGGTGAATAAGAGCTGCCACTCTTAATAATTCCTCCGATTCAGAAATAAGCTATTCTGTGAATGGAAGTGAATCTCTAAGTCACTTTTTTAGGCAGCGACGGCAATGATCAGCCTATCTTTTACGAGATATAATCACTTTTATCCCGGTGCACGTTATTATAATTTTAGTATATAATATAATTTATAATAGTTATTCAGACTTTTATAGTAGAACTGATCTCTCTCTCTCTCTCTCTCTCTCTCTCTCTCTCTCTCTCTCTCTCTCTCTCTCTCTCTCTCTCTCTCTCTCTCTCTTGCAGAGGTTTGGCTTTTGAAAACTAGAGCTAATCAAAATGTGGGACATTGTCTCAATATGTGGGACACGGGGGGCAGTCGCACACAAAGTGGGGCATCTGATCACCTTAATTATCATGCATCTGATCTCTCATGGAGTAGCATGGAGGCCATCACTACTCCATGCTAACCAGTGTTGGGGGTAACTCATTACAAAAGTAACATATTACATGTAACATATTACTTTTAGCAGTAACTCAGTAATATAACTTATTACCAATAGCACCTGAGTAATAAATACCAGTTACTTTGTCAAGTAACACAAGTTACAAATTTTGTTACTTTTTTTTAAATCAAAGCACATATTTGAATAAAGATACAATTCTTTCCTATACTCAAATTGTGTTTTTATGCAAATAACCACTATAGATGACAATAACAAAGGAAAAGGATAACATTTAGAATTTTGGACCTGACTTCATGACAGTTGAAATTATTTTGATGGTAGTGTAATAAGTAATAAGTTACTCTACACAGAGAGTAATTTTCTAAAGTAACTTATTACTTAAATGAAAGTAACTAGTATAGTATATTACATTTTGAGAGGAACTTGCTGAACACTGATGCTAACCACAAATCTCCAGGTGTGATCACAAATAATGGAAATAATATAGTATAATATATATAATAAAGAGCTGCCACTCTTAATAATTCCTCCAATTCAGAAATAAGCTTAGTTGTGTGAACGGCACACTTAAAGGAACACTCCGCCCATTTTCAACCAGCTTTGTATCATTAGAACATCAGTAGTATATCAGAAAACTGTAAACGGTTTTGAAGTCTGTCATTTAATTTGACAGTTATTGACCGTTAAAGTGGACCAGTGACATCACTGTATTGTGTTCCTATAACACACTGTGAAGGAGCGAGTTCCACACCGTGTCAATCTTTCAGCCAACTGTTTACTTCCGTATGCCACACGTACTGACAACCCATTCACACGTAAAGCAGTTGCAGTTGACGTAAAACCCCTTTTACTGTTGTGACGTAAAACCCCCCTTAACTGCCACATTCAATACATAACATTTCCCCCCCCCTTCAAAGATCAAAGAACCAGGGCAACACTTAGCTGAAAACAACATAAGCTAAGGCAACAGTCCCATTACTATACTAGCATGTGTTTCAAAGAAAAGGTTAGGCATAGAACTCTGTCACAAAGTCCCGGAACTGTGCAGGGCGGACTCGAGCCCGTGCTGGTCTACCCTCTGCTTCCTGAGGTTCAGGGCCCGGCAGAGGGGGAATGGGAACTGGCTGTTGGAAGGGCCCCTGAGGCCCTGGCAGCTCTGGAGCCCGAGGTGGCCTACGGGCCCGTGGGCCCAACGCTCCATCAGGTTGGATGCCCCCCCCACTCTCAGCCGCCATTGGTGTAGGAGCAGCTGGGACCCCGGGAATAGCGGCTGGCACCAGAGGGGCAGGCACCCGCCGAAGTCGACTGGTGTGCCAGCGGGACCCATCGCTGAGTGTAAAGGTGGCAGGCCCGCACTGACGGACTATCTGGAGAGGCTGAGACCAGAACGACGCCATTTTGTTGCATCGATGGGGTCGACGTGCCCGTACCCAATCCGACACCTGTAGCGAGGTCGCCTTGGCAGCATGCTTCTTGTCGAAATGGCGCTTCATCTTCTCCTGGTGTTTTGCCACTGCCGCCCGTGCTTTGCGGTGGCCTGCTGTCGGTGTAGCAGCGCCCGGTGCCCTGAGCTTGTCGAGGGGTAGGACCATTTCACGCCCCAGCATGAGCATTGCAGGGGATGACTGTGTCGTTGTGTGGCGGCTGGCCCGATAGTGCAGCAGTGTTTGGTTGAGTGCTGTCTGGAAAGTGCACCCCTGGGCCAAGTGTGCACGGATACCATTTTTCAGGGTTTGGTTAAACCTTTCGACCCCCCCATTCGCCTGTGGGTGGTAGTAGGACGTGCGGATATGTTTGATTCCCCTCTCCTCGAGGAACCCGGAGAAGTCCGCTGAGGTCATCTGCGGCCCATTGTCGGTGGTGATGGCCAGTGGCAAACCCCAACGTGAAAAGAGACTGTCCAGCACATCAGTCAACACACGCGTTGTGACACTGGAGACTGGAATCACTTCTGGCCACTTTGAGTGGAGATCGTATATCACCACTAAGAAACGTTTGTGATGGGGAACCGAATGGCCGTGGAGCTCCCCACACACATCCAGCTGAAGATGCTCCCAGGGGCGGGAGGGCCACGGGAGAGGCTGTAGAGGGGGTGGGGTGGGCGGTCCAGTTTTGCCACTGATGAGGCATGCTTCACAGTCTCTGACAAGAGCTTCGATATCGCCATCAATACCCGGCCACCACACCGTGGCACGGCACCTCTGCTTCAGCTTGACGATGCCCAAATGACCCTCATGAGCCATAGTGAGCACTCGAGCCCGCAATGAGCTTGGCACCACAGTACAGCATCCCCTGGAGACGCATGTATCTCCCCAGCAGGAGAGCTCTTGCTGCACACGAGCGAAAGGGCGAAGTTCATCAGGCACCTTAGCCGGCCAGCCATTGCGAATGAAGGTGCGGAGAGTGGACAACTCATGGTCCCCCTCAGACTCCCGGGTTAGCTCCTCCAGAGAGACAGCTGCTTGGAGTGGTGTGTAGAGCATCTGAATGAGTTCTGGTTCATGGTCAGTGGGAAATGGGGCCGTGGGGGCCGGGCCGTCGATGGAGCGGGAAAGGAGGTCGGCAACCACGTTGTCCCTCCCTGGGGTGAACTGTATATCATAATCGTATGCTCTGAGCCGTTCCCCCCATCTGTACAGGCGGAGGGGCTTGTGGCCTGTGCCAGAGGCTGACAGCATCATGGTCAGAGCATGGTGGTCGGTGCGGAGAGTGAAGTGTCGTCCATAGAGATAATAATGCCACCTCTCGCACGCCCACATACATGCAAGGGCCTCGCGCTCACCCACCGAGTAACGCTGCTCCGTCGGGTTCAGTGCCCGTGAGGCGAAGGCAATGGGCCTCTCCACGCCGTTCTGCATCTGAGAGAGCACAGCCCCCACCGCTCGGGCAGATGCATCGCAAGTGACGAGGGTGGGGCTGTCTGGGTCAAAGAAGGCGAGTGTGGGTGGCGAGGTGAGCTGGGTTTTCAGTGTGCTGATGGCCTCTGAGCAGGCTGGAGCCCAGGCCCATGGCTCCCCCTTCTTGAGGAGCTGACGAAGAGGTGTGGTGGTCTGCGAGTAGTGGGGAAGGAACCTGAGATAATAGGCTGTCATGCCCAGGAACGAGGCAACCTGGGAGGCCGAGGTGGGCTCTGGGATCCGGTGGACAGCGTCCACGTTGGACTGGAGAGGTGCAATGCCCCGGGCTGAAAGGCGAAACCCCACAAAGTCAATAGCCGGAGCTGTAAAAGTGCACTTGTCACCATTCAGTGTCAGGCTGTTCTTGAGCAACGCCGTAAACACAAGGTGGAGCCGATCATCGTGAGTCTGCACGTCTGGTGCATGGACAACCATGTCATCCAAGAAAACTGCGACGCCAGGGATCCCGGCCAAGATGGTGGACATGACCTTCTGGAAGCAGCTGGGGGCCGAGCAGAGGCCAAATGGCATGCGAGTGTACCTGAAAACCCCCATGTGTGTCACAAAGGCCGTAAGGTCCCTGCTTGCCGGATGAAGAGGCACCTGCAGATATCCCTGGCGCAGGTCGAGCTTTGTGAACACTGTAGAGCCATAGAACTGTGCAGTCAGCTCCTCAGATGTAGGCAGTGGGTATTTGTCGGGGATAACTGCCTTGTTGGGCAGGCGCATGTCGACGCAGACACGAACCCCACCTGTTTTTTTTTCAACAGGAACGAGGTTCGAGATCCAGGGGGAAGCATTCACCGGTTCAATGACACCTGCCTCCAACAGTGAAGTGAGCTCTGTGGCCACCGCATCGCGCAGTGCGAGTGGAACCCTCCGCAGTGGCTGTATTACCGGGGACATGGCAGGGTTCACCAGGGGGCGGTGCGTGAAAGCTGTAAGGCAGCCCACTCCATCAAACAGCACCGGCCAGCGCTGCTGCCACGTGCAGTTGACATGTAGGATGACATGGCCTGTGTTATCCTGAAGGCTGAACCCCAAGGCTTCAAACAGATCGAGGCCCATGAGATTGGCACCCCGTCTCGCAACATGGAAAGAGAAGGATGAAAGCCGTTTGGGGCCATATTGCACCGGGGCCGAGACTGTGCCAAAAATGTCAATTGTGGAGCCATTGTAAGCCGTGAAGGGGATCATGGGGGGCCGTAAGCGTAGCTGTGAGAAGAGCTTGTTGTACGTCCCCAAATTTATCAGAGACGCACCTGCTGCTGTATCCACTATAAGTGGCAGGCTAACCCCATCCACTTTTACAGTGCATGTTTTGAAGGATGTGCGGGCACCAGCGCTATTGATCTTTGTAGAGACATGTCTGATCTCTGTGGGTGCGCTGTGGCCAGGCGCTGTCCCCGTCCGTGGGGGCTGAGCGGCAGGTGCAGAGCGACACACCTTGGCAAAGTGGTTAGGTTTCTGACAGTTCCTGCATGTGCGCCCTTTGGCAGGGCAGTGTGGAGACCTCGTAGTGTGAGAAGTGGAGCCGCAGCCCGCACAGCTGTGAGCACCCCGCCTCTGTGTCAGCTGTATAAGAGACGAGTCCATATCCTCGAACTCCATGGGGGAGGGGCCGATCAGCCTGTCGGGAGCTGTGTGGAGCTGCTGAGCCATTATACTTGGTGGGCGGAGCTGTGCCGTTCTGTCCGAGAGCAGAGTGGAGCACTCCAAAGCAGCCTCAACTTGCATTGCAATCGTCACTGCTCCCTCCAGTGTTAATCCGTCAGATTCCAACAGTAATTTCTCTCTGGTTTTGTCACACAATGTCCCTTCAATAAGCTGGTCACGTATAATCTGGTCCTGCAGGGCGCCGTAGTTGCAGGATCTCGCCATGTCTCTCAGGTTAGTGACATAATCCTTGATAGACTCACCGGGACGCTGTAGCCGTTTCCGTAGCTTGTAACGGCGGAGAATCACTCGTTGACTGCCGGAGAAGTGGGTCGTTAAGAGGGCGACAGCTTCCTCAAACGACTCTGCATTCCCCAACGTACGGAAAATCCTCTGACCCTCCGTGCCGAGGCAGTGACGGAGGAGTGCAGTCTTCCTTTTGTCGGAAATATCAGTAAAGTCCATGGCCTCCAAATAGTTGGAAAAATTATCCAGCCAGCTCGCCCACGGTACCGAGGGCTCCCCAGGCACAGGGAGAAACGAGGCAGGCGGGGGTAAACTAAAATCAGCCATCCTTGTCGCCAATATTGTGTTCCTATAACACACTGTGAAGGAGCGAGTTCCACACCGTGTCAATCTTTCAGCCAACTGTTTACTTCCGTATGCCACACGTACTGACAACCCATTCACACGTAAAGCAGTTGCAGTTGACGTAAAACCCCTTTTACTGTTGTGACGTAAAACCCCCCTTAACTGCCACATTCAATACATAACACACTGGTCCACACTAACTCAAATTAATAACTCATTAACTCAAATCAACTCTCAATAACTGTCAAACTATTCATCATTCATCTAGTTTGACAGTTATTGAGAGTTGATTTGAGTTAATGAGTTATTAATTTGAGTTAGTGTGGACCAGTGATGTCACTGGTCCACACTTTAACACTCAATAACTGTCAAATTAAATGACAGACTTCAAAACAGTTTACAGTTTTCTGATAATACTACTGATGTTCTAATGATACAAAGCTGGGTGAAAATGGGCAGAGTGTTCCTTTAAGTAATCTCTGGGTCACTTTTTTAGCCATGCGACGGCATGCAATGATCAGCCTATCTTTTACCAGATATAATCACTTTCCCCCGCGGTGCACAGTATTATATCTAATGAGTGCAGTAGGTGGTCATGAACTTTGCTGCTGGTTCACGTCACCACTTCAGATTGGCCACTCTCTCAGCATTACGTACTTTACCGTGCGTAATGGCTGCTGATGACAGCTCGGCCTTGATCGGAGCTCTTCCCCTGACCGCCTGTTCGCTAATGGCAGAGGGAGCGGCGCAGCGGGCGGGTAAAGACCACGGCAGGTTAGACATCAGTCTTCCCTGGTGGGGGGAAAGGTCTCGCTCGCAGACTGATAAATGTTAATTACTCCAGCCTGACACACCACCAGCCCCGACAGGCCGGAGAATACAGCGCAGACGGCGGCACGCGGAGGACAATTACCGCTGAAGAGTAGGCCCATCGGTTGGATATCCTATCAGCATTGTTGCATGTGTGGATATGTGTGTGATTATGTGTTCGTCGGAGAGAGAGAGAGAGAGAGAGAGAACTGTGTGTGTGTGTGTGTGTGTGTGTGTGTGTGTGTGTGTGTGTGTGTGTGTGTGTGTGTGTGTGTGTGTGTGTGTGTGTGTGTGTGTGTGTGTGTGTGTGTGTGTGTGGCACAGTATGGGTGTGCCTATAGGAAACATGCTTCGGCAACCCACTCCATCAAAAAAAAAAAAAAAACGTACAATTGACATGAAATCCCCATACATTGATGTACATATCCAAACAAGGCCCATTCTTAAACTGGGTTTAATTCATTTGCATATTATCCACATTTCCGGCAACACTTTCTGAAACTGATCTGGAGTGGGTTTCCAAACCAGAACCAAAACCACCCATGTTGGGACGTACAGTTCATGGCCCCCCAGAGCTGCAGAGACAGAGCTCTGAGGCTGCTGCTTTGAGAGTGGCGGATCTCCAAGACGGTGCTGCGCTCAGCGTCCACATCGCTTTGCATAGTACAGTGACTGTATGAGAGGAACTCATAGGACCCCACTTCAAACAACCCGAACTATCCCTTTAACAACTCATTCTGTTATCCAAACACAGAATATCATTACTATGTTGTTGTATTATTATTACCCCACTTATTTATTTCTATTTGTATGTAT
>NW_028151730.1:62500-82229 GCF_964638095.1 Poromitra crassiceps | reverse complement strand
ACGAGATTGCGCGATACTGTGTGTACAATGGGGTGGATGTAAAGAGCACAACACACAAACAACACAGTCTGTCGTTGACTTGCTTTTGATTTGGTCATTTTCCCTTGATTGTTGTGCTTCTACCATGGTTAAGTAGGCTGAAATTATTTCTTTATTTGTCATACAGTGCCTGTTAGCAGGAGGAGAACTCTTGCATTTCTTCGTCTACTTGAAAGACTACAGGGGGAGGGGGGGGGAAGGAGAAGGAGTCGGTATTGGGTCTGCACACAGTGTTTTATTATGAAAATCCAACGGATTCTCGTGCAGTTGCTGTGTCTGACTTCCGGGCTGAACGATCTGCTCTGTGCAGATTGACGCAGCTTCCAGGCGTCATCCGTGAAAAATAGAACTGCCGCGTATCTTTAGCGGAGCGGGGCATCAAGCCGCTTCTGGGACGCTTCTGATACGCGCCGTTGTGCGCCTGGTGGGATCACACACGTTGACTAAAATGCCCGCGAGCAGCTCCGACGAGCGCGTCGGAGCCGGAACGCGTACGTGACGTTCGTGGTGGGACTTGCCCGCTTTCCATGTTTGCTGCATGGAAGGGCAGGGAGCCTCCAGAACAGAGCCATACCGCCAAATTTAACTTATGCAAATAAAAGCTTTAAATTTATCTAAAGTGGTGTTGTGTTTTGACTAAAGTGGTCCTGACTGAATTACATTTCTTTGCATTCTTAGACATTACCGTTTGCTTTACTTTGTATGAATTGGCCAAGTTAGTAGTTCGTTTATGGGCTAGAGATTCTGCCAGATTACAGACACTAGGCGCCATTTTCTCCTTCATTTGGAGGAGAAAATTCTAATGAAATAAAGATTGATTGACAGCTGCCATGTCGTGATCGGTCGTGATATGATTGGTTGAAATGGTAGAAATTTGTATAATACTATGTGACGTCAGCAAACTGTAGATTACTGTTATGAATGAAATCTTGAAAAATGAACTTTTGATGTGAAAAAGTGTGAAAAACTAAAGAAATTTGATTTTTGTGATTTTCTTTGCATACATTAATAAATAGGTGCACTGAATATCCAGGTATTTGAAGTAAAATGAAAACAAAATCATTTTTGGGTTCAGCTCGACTTTAACATAATGCCAGCTCAGCTCATGGATTGCAAATTGCAATAGTGTTGTGATCATCTGAAACAGTGAAAACAGTCACAGTGGCGCAGCCATGTTTTGCCCTAGGCAGTGCTGCAGACGTCACAAGCGTGAAACAACAATATCCTCGCTTCCGAGGCAAAAACAAAGCATCATGGCCTCATAATCATCTCTTATTTATCAGCAAAAATGTCATTATCGGAATAATAAATAATAAAGAAAAATGGCCATATCGGCCGATAATTTATCGGTCCGATCATTTTCGTGCATCCTTACATTACTGTTAATGATTCCTCACAATCGTTATTAACACGTTCACTGCCAATGGCGAGTTGACTCGTCAAAAAAATGCCAACGGTTCACTGCCAATGACGAGTTGAGACGTCAAAAAAAATTTTTTTTTTTTTTTGACGGTGCTACGTGGATCAATGCCCCCCACGTCTCCTATAAAAATATTGGAGCGACCGAACGTGTACAACCCATTCCACCGACCCACTAAGTGGCGACAGTGCTCTCCATTCTAGAGGAAGGCAAGCAAAAAGCAGTGTGAGGAAGCCATTCTCATGAAAATGGATTGGCGAAAACGCTTTCGCGTAATCTATTATGCAAATTTGCATAATAGATTACGGGTGGAACACACTTTGAAACACGCAGCATAAATAAGACCAGAATCGCAAAAGCTTCATCAAAGCTCTCAGAACCCCAAGAAACGAGCGAGCCCATCCATCCAGACTTGCCCAGCGGCCGCCAGGCAGACAGGCAGACAGGCACAGCAGCAGCAAAGCAGTGAGCCTGGTGACGCGAGGTTACAGCAGCAGCAGCAACGAGCTTGTGACACGCCCGCTGCAGCCAAGAAGAACACACACGGAGGGAGGAGTTTGAAGGAGAGGGGTGTTTCCTGCTGTTATGGAGGAAATTACTGTTCAAAACTATTGTTTAGATGTCTGACGTCTTACTGATGCCAAAAATGAATGGTTAAAGTGACTGTTCTATCGAATTTCACAAAAAGCCGTTTATCTCAGAATAAATTTACAGACGCTGAAACCATGCTGTATTCAACTGCTAATGCTTACATAACTACTAACTCTACAAACTAACTATTTTAGACAGAGAAAGCACACATTCTATTAGTTCTTTTGAGATATTGTGTGTTCACAAAATCCTAACAGAAACGAATCCTCGGCTCTTGAAAGATGAGCCAGAATCCTCAAAAAAACCCTCTGGCAGAAGCTAACTACAGTTTTGAAAAACGGCTGGCAGTGAATGTGTTAAAGGGATAGTTCTGTTTTTTTGAAGTTGGGTCCTATGAGGTACTCTCATACAGTCAGTGCACTGGGTAAAGCACTCTGGATGCATCGTGACAGAGTGCAGTGTGGGGGGTGTTGCAAGGGGGGAACGGGCACTGCACTAGTTTAGAAAAATTTAGAAATGGCCTGACAAAGCTCTGCCCCTTTCTCTAACTCAACTCTGACAAATGAGAAAACGTGTACAGATGGAGTCAAGGTGTCTCTGTTTAGGGCATACTGCACAGTGCACACCACTCTATACTGCTCGCTTGTGGTCAGACTACAGGAGGGCGAGCATGCACAGACATACTTCAAGTGGCATATAATGAGAATATTGCTCAGGAGACCTAGATGGAGCTCTGCAAGTGAGATGTTTGTCACGGCAGGTGTTAACACTTTCCAGGCACTGTTGAGGAATCTGATGTATACATGTATCTGTCGACTGAATGTCTCACAGAATGTCATTATCAGGCTGCTGGCTAATCCCTGTTGTAGTGATGTCAGATATCAGTCACCTCTGTGGAGTCACTGGTATAGGTCACTTTTATGAATACTGCACTATTTATTTGACTCTTGCTTTTTTCTACTGTCTAAGGTTTATTTTTATTGTTGTATGTGTCTTTTTATATGGACCCTGAGTCTGGAAAAAAGTTTTGATTGATTTATTGATTGTATTGGTAGATGCTGTGGTACAGGATTTGCACTTTAAATGAGTATACAGTCAATGAAGTGACGTGTTAATTAACATGAATTTAGATTAGAATGTAACAGTTCCACACTCTACAGCAGAGAGATGAGTTGTACTACACCTGTATCACCACAGTGTGGTGCCAAGATTCATTATTGTATTCATTATTATATCATCCTTTACACCAGGTTTACAAAATTAACTACAAGTACAAGCGAGTAACTTCAATCAGTTAGCAGTTTTTGTTCTTTATAGTTTTGTTGTCCACAAATCGCCATACAACAATTACAAGGGACCTGGTAGAGGCCATTACATTTGTTTTTTTTCAATGTACCTTCTCCTCTCTGTTGGAGGTGTGCTGAAATGATTCTTTGACAAATGTGTCTATTTGAAAACAGGAAAAACCTGTAATAAAGCTGTACATATCATGGATTAAAAGAACATAGATGGGAATGAGAGGGCGGATAAAGCAGCAAATAGGGCTTAAAGTAAAGAAGTAGTCATATTCATGTAAATCTAATTAAATCAGAAGCTATAAAGTGATTAAGGGGCAAATCAAAAAGATGTGGCAGAATGAATGGAACAAAGAAAGTAAAGGAAGATATCTAAAAAAAAACATGAGTTGTGATTGTAGGGTCTGGAGGACTAAAGAGTGCTTGTTGATTTGTGCTTGTAGGAGCTGCTTTGAGTATATAACAGGCTGTCTCCCATGGGCCTGGTCACACTGCCTTACTCCACAGGTGTTGCACCATGACTGCTGGCCTGACAGATAGGGCCCAAGTTATTCATGGGTTTAGCATAATGTTATGGTTAGCTTCCAGCCTAGTTCTGTTTTGTTTTCTTGCCATTTTCTGTGAATCATGTTGTATTGATTTTGAGTATATTCTTATTTTTGTAACTTGCAACTTCCCACCTGAAAAAATGCCTGGTTCTCCACATTAAAAGCTCCCGTGGTTGAATTCTGAAGCCTCTTCACCTGCTCGCCATCCTAAAAATATGTTTTACGCATATGTTTAGATCTGAGTCCCACATACCTTGACTATCATTCCAAGCCCATGTGGGTCAAGTCAGGTTTCTGTGAGTCCATATCAGCTTAATTGCCACAGCATGCAGTAATGATGATCAAATGTGCTCATTTGCATAGCACATCTTAACATTATGCATCATTAATAGATTGCTGTGCATTCATCAGCATGCACACCTTTTCTGTGACCCCAGTGTCTATACATATTAAAGTAGATCTTAGAGTCCAGTGTCTATACATATTAAAATAGCTCTTAGAGTCCAGTGTGTACATACATATTAAAGTGGATCTTAGAGTCCAGTGTGTACATACATATTAAAATAGCTCTTAAGCTGCGTTCACACCCGACCTATTAAAGTTTGTTGCTGGCGTCGAGTTTACATACAAAGTCAATGCAAACGAGCGATTGAGCGTATATTCGCCTGGGAGAATAATCGCTGGGCGTCCGAGCGGCAGAGACAGAGCGACAGGGAGAAAATACGCTCGTCGCTCAAGATGAAATATTCCAACTCGATCGAAAATACGCTGGCATCAGTCGCTCGCTGTTCAATGCTGATTGGCTGCCGTGTGAGAGCGAGTCAAGGATCACTCTGGCTTGGAACAAACCGCTGGTTTATTGTGTGGCAACAAACCACATTGACAGGCTGACAGCTGACATGAAGTGAAGTCTGTACTACCGGTATGCAGCTCGCATTAGGAGCACGCTGATAGGCTTAGCTTGTAAACAATGACGGTGGCTCGTAGTGGACAAACAGCATGACATTGCGTAACGTTATATCCCCCACATGTCCGTCATTTCGTGTGCCTGTTGATGAGCGATTTAAACAGAGCGACAGAGCGATTCCAAAGGGTTGACTTGAGCGACAGAGCGAAAAATAAATATCTCGGTGTGAACGCCCCTTTAGAGTCCAGTGTGTACATACATATTAAAGTGGATCTTAGAGTCCAGTGTGTACATACATATTAAAATAGATCTTAGAGTCCAGTGTGTACATACATATTAAAATAGATCTTAGAGTCCAGTGTGTACATACATATTAAAATAGCTCTTAGAGTCCAGTGTGTACATACATATTAAAATAGATCTTAGAGTCCAGTGTGTACATACATATTAAAATAGATCTTAGAGTCCAGTGTGTACACACATATTAAAATAGATCTTAGAGTCCAGTGTGTACATACATATTAAAATAGCTCTTAGAGTCCAGTGTGTACATACATATTAAAATAGCTTTTAGAGTCCAGTGTGTACATACATATTACAATAGCTCTTAGAGTCCAGTGTGTACATACATATTAAAGTAGATCTTAGAGTCCAGTGTGTACATACATATTAAAATAGCTCTTAGAGTCCAGTGTGTACATACATATTAAAATAGCTCTTAGAGTCCAGTGTGTACATACATATTAAAGTGGATCTTAGAGTCCAGTGTGTACATACATATTAAAATAGCTCTTAGAGTCCAGTGTGTACATACATATTAAAGTAGATCTTAGAGTCCAGTGTGTACATACATATTAAAATAGCTCTTAGAGTCCAGTGTGTACATACATATTAAAGTGGATCTTAGAGTCCAGTGTGTACATACATATTAAAATAGCTCTTAGAGTCCAGTGTGTACATACATATTAAAATAGATCTTAGAGTCCAGTGTGTACATACATATTAAAATAGATCTTAGAGTCCAGTGTGTACATACATATTAAAGTGGATCTTAGAGTCCAGTGTGTACATACATATTAAAATAGATCTTAGAGTCCAGTGTGTACATACATATTAAAATAGATCTTAGAGTCCAGTGTGTACATACATATTAAAATAGATCTTAGAGTCCAGTGTGTACATACATATTAAAATAGCTGTTAGAGTCCAGTGTGTACATACATATTAAAATAGCTCTTAGAGTCCAGTGTGTACATACATATTAAAGTGGATCTTAGAGTCCAGTGTGTACATACATATTAAAATAGATCTTAGAGTCCAGTGTGTACATACATATTAAAATAGATCTTAGAGTCCAGTGTGTACATACATATTAAAATAGATCTTAGAGTCCAGTGTGTACATACATATTAAAATAGATCTTAGAGTCCAGTGTGTACATACATATTAAAATAGATCTTAGAGTCCAGTGTGTACATACATATTAAAATAGATCTTAGAGTCCAGTGTGTACATACATATTAAAATAGATCTTAGAGTCCAGTGTGTACATACATATTAAAATAGCTTTTAGAGTCCAGTGTGTACATACATATTAAAATAGATCTTAGAGTCCAGTGTGTACATACATATTAAAATAGATCTTAGAGTCCAGTGTGTACATACATATTAAAATAGATCTTAGAGTCCAGTGTGTACATACATATTAAAATAGATCTTAGAGTCCAGTGTGTACATACATATTAAAATAGATCTTAGAGTCCAGTGTGTACATACATATTAAAATAGATCTTAGAGTCCAGTGTGTACATACATATTAAAATAGCTCTTAGAGTCCAGTGTGTACATACATATTAAAGTGGATCTTAGAGTCCAGTGTGTACATACATATTAAAATAGATCTTAGAGTCCAGTGTGTACATACATATTAAAATAGCTCTCATCCCTCTCTTTTCTTTCTCACTTTCTGTTGCTATGAGACTTGTTATTGTTCTGCCTGCTCAATTGACGGGCCATCATGCAGAGTTGGATTTGCCCATAGGGAGCACCAGGACAAATCCCGGTGGGCCGGCCGCTCTGTGCACCACTTAAGCAGCCTATTATTATTATGATTATTATGATTAATTATTAATTATGTATTATGATTATTATTATGATTATTATTATTATTATTGAAAACAACGCCTTCCCCATATTGAGCATATTTCAGCATCTTGGTTAGAAGGCTTCCTCTAGGCTTTTGTCAAACCTAACAGCCAACCTCTAGAACGAACACCTCTTTATCATTGACAACAGCAGCAGGGCTGTTAGCTGAGATGTTAGAGAATACATCTGAATCTTCACTACACAGACTGAACATGCTCGGCTACAAAGTAGAATGTTTATGAAGCGATGTAGTCGAAGATCTAAAAATAGAGGTGATATCTTTTGATATCAAATCTACTCGTGCCTACAAATGCACACACGCACGCCGGCGTGTGCACCCGCACACACACACACACACACACACACACACACACACACACACACACACACACACACACACACACACACACACACACACACACACACACACACACACACACACACACACATCCCTGGCATATCTCATACTGTATGGCCATCGTACATGACAACCTAAAGGCTTACCCTTGTCTTAACCCCAATCAAAACTTTTGCTGTTCTCCTTCACCCCATTGTTCTACTTCAGACCTGCTTAGCTGCCAACTGACAGCTGCCCACAAGTGTCTGTGTATGTGTATGTGTCTGTGTATGTGTATGTGTATGTGTATGTGTATGTGTATGTGTCTGTGTATGTGTCTGTGTCTGTGTCTGTGTCTGTGTCTGTGTATGTGTCTGTGTCTGTGTATGTGTATGTGTTTGTGTATGTGTATGTGTATGTGTATGTGTCTGTGTCTGTGTATGTGTATGTGTCTGTGTATGTGTATGTGTATGTGTACTGTATGTGTCTGTGTCTGTGTATGTGTATGTGTATGTGTATGTGTATGTGTATGTGTACTGTATGTGTCTGTGTCTGTGTATGTGTATGTGTATGTGTATGTGTCTGTGTATGTGTATGTGTATGTGTATGTGTATGTGTATGTGTCTGTGTCTGTGTATGTGTCTGTGTCTGTGTCTGTGTCTGTGTATGTGTATGTGTCTGTGTGTGTGTTATTTTCAATGTCCTCTTCTCCTCCCATTGCCTCAGCTGACCTACCAGTGAACCTTGACCGTTGCATGTTCAAACAAACCACATGCCAGCTTATTTGTAGTCTGTTGTGTGGTGTGTGTGTGTGTGTGTGTGTGTGTGTGTGTGAACTGACAAGCACGGGAGTCTTGAGATTCTTCTCCTCCCTTGCTTCTGTTTGATGCCAGCTTTTAAACACTTTCTCATCTCTCTCTTCTTCTCTCTCTCTTCGTCTCTGTCTCTCTCTGCATCTCTCTCTCTTCCAACTTCCACTTTTCTCGTGGGTGGAAAGAGTCAAATATTGACACAAGTAGTACTCTTACTTTGATGAGATTTGATCAGAGCGTTTCTCACACACAGTGTTGTGAATGGGGATAGTAATAGCTGATATAGGTTATCATGCTAAATAGTTTTGATGTCATCTGGCGGCTTCTTGCGAATCTTTGAGCAGCCAATAGCTACTTTCCTTGGCAACACTGACAGCGAGGGCCATTTAAAATGTAACAAAGTGCCTTATTTATTTATTTTTACAAAAAGTAAGATTACTGATTTTAAAAATGACACAAGAAGCTCTACTTAATTACAGTAATTTGAGTAACTTTGAATGACTTACTTTCTACCTCTGACTTTTCTCTCTTTCTCTGCATTTCATGCCTCTCCTCAATGCTTCACATTTTATTTCCATTTTCTACCTACCCCAGCCCCGCCCCGCCCCGCCCCTCCCCTCCCTCTACCCCCTCTCGCCTTTGTGTCTAATATCAAGCGTTTCCTCTGTGACAATGGCCAGTGCGCCATCTAGTTATTTATAGAGTATTTGTGTGTGTGTGTGTGTGTGTGTGTGTGTGTGTGTGTGTGTGTGTGTGTGTGTGTGCGCGCATACGTGCATGCGTGTGTGTGTGAAGAGGGCTCTTCTAGGCCCTATCCATTTCACGATAAATGAAATTCCTGGGCCCACTCTGGGTCTTAACAATAGGACAACACAATCACTGAGCTTAAAAGGGACTCAGAACACACACACACACGCACGCACGCACGCGCGCGCGCACACACACACACACACACACACACACACACACACACACACGCACACGCACACACACACACAAACAGCTGCTTCACTTGTCAAGTCTTCAGTTATGCATTTTAGACACACACAGACTAAAGATTTAGGGCCGTATCTTAGGCCAAGACCAAGGGTAAGCGTTGTCATTGCTAGTTTCTAGCACTAAAAAGAAAACTGGGTCACTGTAACTTGTCCTTTGATGTACTGACCCAGTGGTAATTAAACAAAAAAAGGGAGATTTTGAGTGCTAGAAACTAGCAATGACAATGAACCAGAGCAGAGGCCACTTACTGGTGTGGTCTCTCAACAGGCCCAAAGCACACTTGTGGGAGAAACTGTAAAGTTAGTGAATGAAGAAAAGGAAGGAAGAAACAAAACACCAACCTACATGTAGTGGCCTTCATCAGGGCAGAGAATGCGCGTAGCCCAAACAGAAAGGGCGAAAAATTAAGTTGTGTTTGTTTGTCTGCAAAACACATCAGCTGTCATGCACAGCCTGTCGGCCATTTAGACCAATAGCGTTTTTGGAGCTGCCAACGTCTTTCTGCAATTCATTCTCTATGTAAGGACGCGCTAGACGTGCTCCTCTTTTAATGAACGCACCTGGCGTTTCAGCGCTGGTGGCGTCTGTTGTTTTTGGAGGAGCGCTGTGGGCGTTTACTTTTTAAGCTGAAAAAGTTGAACATTGAGGAAAAGCGCCCTGATCGTCTTTTTCACTCTTCCTGTACCTTTTCTCCTCCCGAGGGATTTTCAACCTCTGTTGCTGCCAGAATTAGCAATAATCTGGCTTTCATCTGGACAGTGAACAACATCAAACCACAAAAAGCTGGCTACCGGCCGTGTGGTCATTGTGTTCTGATCCGTACTGCACGCGACTACAGGGGAAAAACAAACGGAGCACAAAAAAACACTCCGTGCGCTGTGTTTTATGCACAATGGAAGCGCTCTCAACATGATTTTCATAGCGTTCTGACTGAAAAAAGCGATTGGGTGTGAACGCTTGGTGGTGGACAGTGGAGAGACAGACGATGATGATGCAGCCGAAACAATGACGTTAATAACAGCGGGGGGGGGACGCAGCCAAAAACACACTGATGATTTGTGCAGCAGCAGTCAGAGGACACTGAGAATGCTACAGATCTCTCTGCAGTAGACGAACCTGCATGCCAACCAAACTTGCGTTCTTTCCCGACTAGAACACTCATTGGAAAAAGTAGGTGAGACTTTTTTGAGATACCAAAGTGGTTTTACATGTTGCCAAAAAATACAATTTAATTGACTGCTTCTACCTGCTAATAATGAGTGCGAAAAGGAGCAAACATTGATGGTTATGGTCATATGGTCCTATCTTAATATTCCTCTAAATCTGGTTTGAAAAGGCCCACATTTCTTTTGGTGGCGGCCGCCCTGGCTTTCCGGCACACCCAATGAGCCAAGTCTGGCTACGCTAGTGGGGCAGAGTCCTTGCTCTTGCCCTTGCACCAGATGTAAGATAGGGCCCTTTTTCTATGGTTGCAATCAGCCAAAAATGACAACGTGAAGAGAACTATGGAGAATAGCCAATGTGGGTTTCAGTCTATATACTGTTCCAGCACTGTCAAACCAAGTCCACTAATCTCAAATCATGCTGTGAGGAACCATGGCACTCATACCAAAAACTCAACTTTGAATCAAAGGACCACAAATTGTATGAATTTATTTTCAACTTACGGTAGGTTCTATGCTTTCAGACAAAACAGCATGCCAATACAGTAGTTGGTTAAACCCATACAATGTTAATGTTTTTATTAGCTGTTAGCTGTCTAATAGCTGATGCTATTTGCGTCCATGGTTTTGCGACTTAGCTCGAACGCACATAAGTTGGAGATGACGTGTTTTCCGCTTGTCACTTCCCACCTATGACCATAAATGAATGCAGCATGTAGGCTACCAGAGTTCCCCCTCTTTAGGAAGTGTATCTCTATCTGAAGTGTATCTATAAGTGTATATATCTTTATCTCAGTTCCTTGATTGGCTTGGCTGCAGGCCCGGTTCTACGGGGGTGCAAAAGCACACATTGCACCCTTATTTTAATTGTCTGCATGCTCAGTTGAAAAGTAAAAATGCTGCAGCTGCACACTTACTGTTTAAACTTGAAATATAATTGTTTTTTGGCTTTTTGGCACCTATATGTAACCTTTTAAGGTTGAGATAATTGTATTATCATTATATGGTCCAAATATTTCAGTAAAGCACTTGAAACACTTGAAATATTCTTGCTTGGGTGGTATCATTCTACTTGAAATGATGGTAAAATGTCTCATCCCTAGTCATCTTGTTCTGGAACCGGCCCTGCTTGGCTGTTTGGTTGTTTGGGTGCTGAAGTTTAGCCAACACTACTCTCCTGCTAACACCAAAGACAATGGGATTTCAAGCAAGACAGCCCAACTTCAACTCAGTTCCTGTCATTTTGGCACGCGGGTTTTGCCCATGGCTTTCTATGGACACGCCCACTTAGGAGGTTTTCGGCAGGTCTGAGTCTATTAGAGTCAATGGTAAAAGTCAACGTGATCTCAGATTATGACAGATCCCTTCGCCCCTGTTGTGACTCATCTCTGTTGCGTCTCATTTCAGCACCTTGGACACGCCCCACACAGTGCATGTGAATGGGAGGCGGAGTGAATCTACAAATGTGCTGGGAGGAACACCTGGCACAGATTTGGACTTGATTGATAAATTAGCCATGGCAGGCTTGTGTCTGTCATGTTGTGGAGCTGTCCAACTTCTCCATAAGAAAAACCCACTTATTTGTAAATAAATAATATATTTTTGACTGCAAAATAAATCCTTGTGAAAGTCTCGTCAATTCTGGGAATTCCATTACAGCCCCCATATTCAGTAAAGTAAATATTCGGCCCATTCTCCAAGCCACATATCGTCAGAATATTCTGACACTAAAATAGCATTTTTCAGACAGATCAGGAGAAAATTAAACTTGTTCAAGACCTGTCTCTATCTCAGCAACACACTCACGAGATTTGGCAACAGGAACTCATGTTAGCACGGAGCGATTAGCTAAAGCTAAAGCTGAAGTTGATGTAGCCTAGTAGCTAAATCTAGAAAAACATTACCGGTAATAGAATATCTTAGTTTCAACTGTATTGAGCTAACAAGGGCAGCTTTGTGTTTATATGTGTGGTTTGTGTGGAGGTTGAGAACTCACAATCTCTATTTCAAGTTAGCTTGCTAGGTCAGCACTAACCCCGCGTCACCGGGCACAGTCCTCTCACAACTCTTCAGTGGAGAGGTGACCATGTGATCATGGGAGACTTGCTGCTACCATTTGTTAGAATTGGAGCCTGCGGTGAATCATCTATATAATGTCTATGTTAACCATTGATAGTATAATAGATCTGGATAAAGTGAGCGTGACGTCACCCATTGGGTTTTGATGGAACAAAATGAGGCTTGAATCCCCGCTTCCTGCTCATCGTTGATTGGTTGAATGGATTAATTCTACACGGAAGTACGGGGAGAGAGGGCTGTTAAAACACTAGTAGAAGAAGAAGAAGGAGGAGGGGGCGGCTGCCCCTAGCGGCTGCCGGGGGAGTTTCCGAATTTGTCTCACAGGCTTGAACTGACTGCCATCTTGTTGTTCGCTTCAGTTTGCTAGCTTGCTCGCTGGCTGGCTGGTTGCAGTGGTGAAATGGTCCAGGACAACAAATATAATAACTTTTAGTCCGAAGGTATGGGCGAGTAGGAGTCCAGCCAGCCGACCACCGTCTTGTCCGGGGCCTGGCCAAGAGACCATGGTGTGGTGTGATCCTGGTGCATTGTGCCTGGTGTAAGCCTCCAGCCTGCTAGCTGCTGCTAACCCTCCACAAGGTAAACTGCTATTATACTTATCTCTGGGCAAACTCTAAACTTTACTCTAAACGATTTGATCGCGCACTTGGTGCTCTATATGTCCATGTTGGACTGTTTGAGTTATGCTCATGTTTGTAACTAACGCTAGCTCGATTAGCATCGTGTGCTAACGTGTCTTAACTGAAATTTGGTGGCGTTATGTTATAGTAATTAATATAACATGGTATCGTTTGTTTCGTTTGCCAGAGTACCATGGTGGAGCAGGAACAGCACAACACAACAGAGGCACATTGTCCCCTGGTCAAATTATTTGTGAAAATGAATGCTACGTTTTGATTCCCATGTGCATATTACTGTGAGAATATGGCTGACCATCAGTTGTTCAACCTAAGATATTGCAATAACATAAGCAAAATGCTGACAGATTTGAGACTTTTGATAGATTTACTTTGAACCATTTGGTATGTACTGTATCTGCCACTGTGCTTTTGTCAATAAACATTGCCAACAAATAACCTTGTTGTGTAGGCTATGTACTAAAGTAAATCATGTACCCGAATGTACCGCAAATATCATAGAATATCATAGCCCATTATAGTTGTCTGGTCAGAGCAGGCAGGTTGTTAATAAGATGTGATATAAAGATATTTGATGTCGAGTGAACCAGCTTGGACCAAATGACCAGGTAGAAGAATGAAGATGGAGAACCAACCGACTGCTTCAAATCAACGAATGATTTATATTTATTGAAATAGGTTATCTGTAACAATTCGACATACACAAAGGCTACACCATGCAACGTATATTTTGATATAATTCAAACTTAAAGAATGGTTAATTTTCCACCATGGTAGGCTGGACTGCTGTGAAATGGTTACCTATATTTGTATCAAGTGTTGCTTGGTAGATTATATATGCCTAATTTACCAGAAGACATATTCGTGCAAGACCTTAGGCTATGTTGAGTTCTATCGATCTGATAAAGTATGTTTTAAAATAAGGATGACAAATTGCTGAGCTTGGCGGATGCCTCAAGACAAGTGTGTATCATTTTTAAATGTCCAATACCATACAGAAAAGCAAATTGAACAAACAGCATTCAAGTCTGCAAAAACTTGTGATGTCACGTTAACATATAACCTTATGACGCTTACTGTATAACATGGGCAGACCATTTAACGTTAGGCTACTTTACATACCGTTAGATAACGTTAAATGGTCCGCCATGTTATGAGCGTCACGTTACATGTATGCCATCTATACAGTTACGTGTGTACTAACACTATTAAAATATCATAAAGTAACGCTATTTTCTGATAATTTGCTAAAGTATGACTTGCTATTCTGCTAGCATTGTTTGCTAAGTTTTCTTATTCGTGTACTTTACGCAGACTAGATGCCTTGCGGCACATTGCTGCGTCTAACGGGCGGAAGTATTACTGTTCCCCATTATCCGAAGTTTATCGCCTAATTTCCTCGAAATGTGGCTATAATAAAAAAAAACTGAGGCCTTGAGAGCATGAAAAATACTTGAAATTGTTTTTTCAGACCATAAACTCATTTGTAAAGTGTTTATTTAAGACAGAGACCGAGAGAGAAGTTGGCTCGTTTCACATAGAGTTAAATGGACGTTCCCGGGATGATGCTACACAAGCTGTGCCCCCCACTGGCCATTTGAGAGTATGCAACTTCCGCATCGGCCTCAAAAAGAGACTGGCTGTGATGGGGACTGATGTTAACACTACTCTCCTGCTAGCTTAGCACCACACATTAACACTACTCTCCTGCTAGCTTAGCACCACACATCAACACTACTCTCCCGCTAGCTTATTAGCACCACACATTAACACTACTCTCCTGCTAGCTTATCACCACACATTAACACTACTATCCTGCTAGCTTAGCACCACACATTAACACTACTCTCCTGCTAGCTTATCACCACATATTAACACTACTCTCCTGCTAGCTTAGCACCACACATTAACACTACTCTCCTGGTAGCTTAGCACCACACATTAACACTACTCTCCTGCTAGCTTAGCACCACACTTAACACTACTCTCCTGCTAGCTTAGCACCACACATTAACACTACTCTCCTTCTAGCTTAGTACCACACATTAACACTACTCTTCTGCAAGCGTAGTGCCACACATTAACACTACTCTCCTATAGCTTAGCACTACACATTAACACTACTCTCCTATAGCTTAGCACCACACATTAACACTACTCTCCTGCTAGCTTAGCACGGAACATTAACACTACCCTCCTGCTAGCTTAGCTCCACACATTAATACTACTGTCCTGCTAGCTTAGCACCACACATTAACACTACTCTCCTGCTAGCTTAGCACCACACATTAACACTACTCTCCTGCTAGCTTAGCACCACACATTAACACTACTCTCCTGCTAGCTTAGCTCCACACATTAACACTACTCTCCTGCTAGCTTAGCACCACACATTAACACTACTCTCCTGCTAGCTTAGTAGCACCACACATTAACACTACTCTCCTGCTAGCTTAGTAGCACCGCACATTAACACTACTCTCCTGCTAGCTTAGCACCACACCCAGACCCTAACCCAAAACCTAACCTCTCCCACCCCCACGCCTAAACCTAACCTCCCCCAGACCCTAACCCAAAACCATGAGGTGTCGTCGGACTCGTGAGGTATCGGACTAGGGAGCAGTCCCCATCGTCCCACCGGCCTTAAATTAGCGATTAGCGCCAGGCGCATCGCATATTAATGCGCGTGGACCGGCGCACTGCCTATTCTCGTGTCGGCGCTACACGCGGTGGTTATAAGCATTATAACCACGCCTTTTAAGCGTAGAATTATTCACACCGTGCTCATTGGATAAGTGCAGTAAACAAATCACAATTTCCCTTTCATGTTCCATTCCACGGAGCGATCCAATCCGCTCAGAAAAGCCCAACCAAAGCGCTCTGAGCTCCCCCCTCCCTCTTTCATCCCCGTCTGTCTCCATATATATTATTCCACATTATTATGCTTCTCAAACCAATCTCACTGCAGTTTAAATACAGCAAGCATGTAAATACGCTACACTATAGCAAGATCAAAGTGAAAAGAATGTTCTAATCTAAACGCATCGGTTAGAAAAAATATAGCCTATCCCTGGGTGGATGTCATGATGAGATTAGATTGGTGAAAGTTTGGGCAGAATGATATCGTTTTCTCTCGCTACCTTTTCTTATCCCCCATTGCACAGGTAGGATGATGCAACAGCCTCTGAATGACAGGGGCTCAAAACTACGGTATAACAACTTTTGCTTTCATCGGTCATTGTGCCTGTTTGACGCGCAAGAGAGAGGGAGTGAGACAGAGAGAGAGGGGGAGAGAGAGTGAGATGGCAGAGGAGAGCTGTGCGCAATTACGCACAGTCATATCTCCGGCGCACTGAATAAGGCCTGGTTTTGAAAAGCGCTAAACGCTAAATTAACGCCAGGGGGGAAGATAGCGTTAGGCCGGTATTTAAGGCCAAAACGCCTATTCTGGCACTGCGCCACGCCTCTTCGGCGTAAAGCGCATTTCGGGGCCTAAAACCATGATGCTATCTTCCCGAGGCAGGCGCAAGGCACGTTTTTTTTGCGTTTAACGCCAGTTTTAGCGCCTAAGGCCAGTGGGAAGATAGGGGCCATTAACACTACTCTCTTTCTAGCTTAGTAGCACCACACATTAACACTACCCTCCTGCTAGCGTATCACCACACATTAACACTACTCTCCTGCTAGCTTAGCAGCTTAATTAGTAGCACCACACATTAACACTACTCTCCTGCTAGCGTATCACCACACATTAACACTACTCTCCTGCTAGCTTAGCAGCTTAATTAGTAGCACCACACATTAACACTACTCTCCTGCTACACATTAACACTACTCTCCTGCCAGCTTAGTAGCACCACACATTAACACTACTCCTCTGCTAGCTTAGTAGCACCACTAGGATATGAACTGAAATAACAGGAAGCCTTTTGGCTTCTCAGTATGTCTGAGATATTGCGCATGTGGAATGAATGGTTACATCATGGGAGATAGTCAGTGACAGAGACACCGAGAGAGAGGGAGAAGGTGAAGAAGATGACAGAAAGAAAGTGAGAGAGGAGAAAAAAGATGTGTGTGTGTGTGTGTGTGTGTGTGTGTGTGTGTGTGTGTGTGTGTGTGTGTTTGTGTGTGTGTGTGTGTGTGTGTGTGTGTGTGTGTGTGTGTGTGTGAGAGAGAGAGAGCGAGAGGGGGGGTAGGGGGGTGATGTGGATTAAAATGGAACAGCCTCAGGCTTCTCTCTAGTGTTGTCTGGTTAAAGGACAAAGTGTGTGAGGAAGTTAGACTGTGTGTGTGTGTGTGTGTGTGTGTGTGTGTGTGTGTGTGTGTGTGTGTGCATGTGTGTGTGTGAGAGAGAGAGAGAGAGAGAGAGAGAGAGACAAAAAGTGCGAGTGGATGAGGGTATTTTCTGTCTTTGTGTGTAAGTTGTGTCAGTTGATAGAACCCCTGGTAGTCTTGAAAGGCTCTTATTGACAGATGTAATGCCCTTATTGGACATGAGGCACGTGGCTTACACACTCCCTCAAGTGTGTGTGTGTGTGTGTTTGTATGTGTGTCCTGTATCTACGCTGTGTGAGCCTGTATTGATCTCTATGCCAGAAGTCTTCTCTGTGGGCTGGTTGTGTTTTACCATCACAGGCGCCGCAGGACGCCTGCTCACACACAGTGGAGGAAGAAAAAACATCCAATAGAATCTTGCCTTACAAGAGTTTAAAAGCTTTAATTTCACTGGCTAATGCAGGACTCCACAAATGTTTTCATGTCAAAGATCGTCAGATATATATAGATTTGATAACCATGTGAGCAACTTGGTTTCGAACCAATAGGCCCTTTTCACAGTGATAATTTTCTGTGGAAAAGGCAGGCTAAACACAGGTGCAAGCAAAACAGTAATTCGACACAAAAAGGCCACCGTGAAAAAGGCCCATAGTGAGAGTCACATGCATCAATGTGTTCTGCTGCGAAACAGGCAAATCATGCACTGCCTCGCAATGTTCCATAGTTTTAATGAGCTTACATACCGTATTTCCTCTAATAGTAACCGGGGCCTTTATTTACTGAGCCGCAGAGAGCCCCCATCCTATATTAGAGCAGAGGCCAGTAATCGAGTGAGGCCTTTATTTCTTAATATTAAACTCTCATGGACATACTCCTTTATTTTCATGACTTTTATTGCAAAATATTGCATAAAAACAAACAACGCAAATACGGTAAATACGGTATTGGTGGTCACTCACCCACTCAGTATCCTCCTCCTCCTCATCTAGTATGTCGGTATCCTCCGTGTCATCATCATCAACATCATCCAGAACAACAAGTTCATTGTTGACCAGTTCCTCTTCATCTTCCTCATCCTCGGCTGCCTGTCTGTTCTCCTGGTCCCGCTAACGCAGCTGGGCGAGAGCCTCCCGTCCAGCGGCGCAGGGCTGTGCCTGCTTGAAGCAGTGGATGAGGTTGTCTTGACTCCCGTCAGTTTTCACAGACTGTCCACAAACTTGGAAGGATGTTTTGATCAGATCCTTGTCCAGCTTGTCCCAGGCGGCGATCACCCAGTCCACAAGCAGGTGTCGAGCAGGCGCTTTTAGGTTTCCACCTCCAGCTGTGTACTGCTTATCTGCGTCCCCAGCTATCCACTCGTCGTAGGCATCGTGCAGGCTCTGCTTGAAGGGCTGATTCCACATCACACTGTACCAAATGTTCCCCTGCATATTGCACAACGCTGTCTTTAAACTTAACGTCAAACTTTCGTCTGGTTCGTTTGGTCTCTGCATTACGTCCGGTTACGTCACACGGTAGATGTGTTGTGTTTACAGTACCGTATTCACCGTAGTTTTTGCTCCTTCGTTTTTTTTTTTTTTTGACCCGGCCTGTATTGAGGGAGGGGCCTTTATTTGTCCGAGCAGGCCGTGCCCCCCGTCCTATATTAGAGCAGAGGCCAGTAATGGAATAGAGGCCACTAATAGAGGAAATACGGTAGTTAGCAAGGATGACTTATTGACAAAAATAAAATAAAAACATAAAAACTTTTGTGTCATTTATTCCTGTAGTCTTTCAAAGAAACAGAACTAACCAATGAGCACTGAATGGCTGATCGACTTCTAATCCATTTTGCACTTCCCGCATAACAAGGAAGTGTGGAAATCTGATTGGCTGTCAGCTGCTATAGGCGCTTGTTGACCGGACACACATCAGCTGAATACAGGCCCGTATCTAGGGTGAGGTTACTGGGTGGGCAATTGAAAATTTTGGGGGACAATGAAAATAGCCATACCAAAAAAAAAACTCGCCAAAAATGTGCCTAACTTTGGAACATTATTGCCGACAAGCTAGTATGCCATACAGTAGCTAGTACCAGGTCCGTTTTTAGCCTGTTACATCTTTGGTGGTAGGTTGCCCAAAGGTTCTCGGTTTGGGGATGGGGATTAAGTTGCATTATATTCTAACACTAAACTGTTCCACTAGGTGTCCACATTGTGCTGTGGGTAACCTAAGTATGAACTTTCACTCAGGGGACATGCCAATGTTTACAAAACTCCTATTATTAAAACTATTTGCAAACTAACTATGTACATACAAACTAACTAACAAACAAACTATTTACAAAACTGTTATTATATTCACAAGACTTTTAGTCTTAAAAGTGAAAAGAAAACAACTTTGAAAGCAGATTGATTTACCATAAAACTTAAAAACATCCTTCATCCATAATTTCAATAATCAACTCCATAACAGTTATTTTCATTGGATGACCTTATTTCT
>NW_028151730.1:17500-57500 GCF_964638095.1 Poromitra crassiceps | reverse complement strand
AAAAAATCCTTCAGCTTTGAGTGACTGTCACGAGTCCATGTGACAATGCATTGAGCCTGGGGGAAAAAGCTTGTTGCAGTGCTTTGAAGCACCAGGCTGGATGTGTTTTATGGAGCTGAAGGTAGATTGTTGCTTCTCTCCCCTTGGTAGCTTTGTGGGACAATACCCGTTTCTTCTGTGCAACTTTAGGAGTGAAGTAGCACTTCATAAGGTGGCCAACACGGATTGACGTCAATCGGGGGGAACGTGGCGGGGAAGCATTGTCTCTTAAATGACGTAAAAACACGTCATTGGTGGGGAATGAGTTAATGTAGAGAGACACCCCACTGCTGGCTCTGTCAATAATAAGAAATTGTACTCTTCCGGTGTCCTAATGCATCCGTGGTGCACTGCTTCTGAGATGCTTCTGGTGTGACCAAGTGTTAGAATACTTTAGTGTGTGCTGCCAAGTGTTGTGTTTCAGCTGGTGATTGGGCGGTTCACACATCAATCTTCCATTAACTTGTGATGACTGGCCAGCTATCAAGTCTCAGTAGTGCTCACATCCCGCCCACATCAGCATGTGACCCCCACCAGGATTTGAGCGCTGTCCCGGGTGCTGAAGGCAACAGCGCTCAAGTTCCATCCAGCATGGGGCAGAATCCATGCTGGGATTTCGCAAGGTTCAGGCTGAGTTCGAGGCGTATGGCCGGTTTACCGCCCGTGGGAGACTGAGGGCTATGGGAAGACGGTATCTATCAGCTTGTGATGTTTTACACCTGCTGCCTGCACTACTTAACCTGTCCTTCCACAGACAGTCAGTGCTGAGACTTGAATCTACCGACACTATCAAACTCCACGGAACCGCTTCTGCCCTGCCTGCCTGTGCATGCTTTCGTCTGCCCTCCTGTTAGCATCGTGAGTTTGACAGAGAGCCAGAAAGTGTCGGATCGCACTTTGCTCCATCTGATTCTGTAAACTGCCACTTTGAAAATCCTTCCTACTGAAGCCTGCTTTTCCTCTGTGTTGGAAATCCAGATGTCAACAGTTATTATTTCACTTTCAAGCTAAAGCTAACTAGCAGACACAAACACACACACACACACACACACACACACACACACACACACACACACACACACACACAAACACACACACACACACACACACACACCACACCACACCACACACACACACACACACACACACACACACACACACACACACACACACACACAGAGCGCTCTCTCTCTCTCTCTCTCTCTCTCTCTCGATTTTAGCAACAGTTAACGCACAGAAGATAATACAGCTATTATTATGTTGAGGAGAGATTTTCACCACAATAATAGCAGCCATTACCCAAGATGTATCAGTGTCATGCCATCTCTGCGGACAATAAGTGTGCGTGTGTGTGTTGTGTATGGTGTGTGTGTGTGTGTTGTGTATGGTGCGTGTGTGTGTTGTGTATGGTGTGTGTGTGTGTTGTGTATGGTGTCTGTGTATGTGTTGTGTATGGTGTGTGTGTGTGTGTTGTGTATGGTGCGTGCGTGTGTGTATGACGAGGTGATTGAGAATAAAACAATCAGCAGGCCAACACAAACACAGCTGTTTTATTGTTGCACTGCTCAGATGTGCTTTCACAGGCAGACGGAGCGTGTGCGTGTGTGTGTGTGTGTGTGTGTGTGCGTGCACATGCGTGTGTGTGATGAGAGACAGAGAGTGACCCCCCCCCCTACACTCCCACCACCCTTCCCCACTCAGTTCCTATTCTAATGAAAAGATTGGGCTGTGTCTGTCTTGTTATATCCCATATTTCATTATCTGTACCCTCTGTTCACTAAGGCTACGTTCACACAGCAGGTACAAGTGCCCCGAATCTGATCTTTTCCCCCCTAAGTCACTCAGGTCAGTCTTTTTCATGACTGTGTGAACAGTACAAGTCACATGCAATGGGACTTTTTTAAATACGACCTGGGCTACTTTCAAATGTGGAAAAAATGTCTGTCCGTCTGTACGTATGTCCGTCCGTACGATGTTCGTTAACGCGATATCTGAGGAACGCCTTGACGGAATTTCATCAAATTTGCCTTAAACATCCACTTAGGCTCAAGGATGATCTGATTAGATTTTGGTGGTCAAAGATCAAAGGTCAAGGTCACTGTGACCTCTCGAACGCCATTTTCAAGCTTGTTAACGCGATATCTGAGGAACGGATTGACGGAATTTCATCAAATTTGCCTTAAACATCCACTTAAGCTCAAGGATGATCTGATTAGATTTTGGTGGTCAAAGGTCAAGGTCACTGTGACCTCTCCAACGCCATTTTCAAGCTTGTTAACGCTATATCTCAGGAATGCCTTGATGGAATTTAATCAAATTTGCCTCAAACATTAACTTGGCCTCAAAGCCCTAATGTCGAAGTTTCTTAATTTTCCTTTTTCTGTATGTCCTACAGTATGTCTGTTGGGCTTAAAAACAGGCAATAATAACGTCACTGTTGACCGACTCTGGACACTGGCTTGTTTAACCACTAAGAGACTAATTATTTTAAATTGGAAGGAACGCAAACCAACCTGCTTCACCAGGGACTCATGGTTGGAGAGGAATACCTGGACTTATTAAACATGGAGCGTGCAGCCTGTTTGTTAAAGGACTTTGATAAGGGTCTAGAGGAGGACCACTGGGATATTGTTCGCAAGTTCCTAACCTGAGTACGTAGGTGTTTTTGTTCTTGTTTTTGTTTTTGTTTTTGTTTTGTGTTGTTCTGCTCTGTAACTTCTTTCTTTATTGTCTTTTGCTGGTAATGAAACCCATGTCTAATATCTGCGGCATCTTTGTTGTACAAATACCATTGTACGCTATGGCGGGCTCAGGTTGACACCCCTGCATCAGCCCCACCCCCACCCCCCCGTCCCCCACATCCCAACTATTGTTTTTTTTTTTTTTTTTTTTGTCTTGTCCTGTAGCCTGTACTACGAAGCTAGTTTAATGCCTTATCCGAGTAAGTTTGAGTTTAAACCTGGTTTAGCCGTACTACAAAGCAAGTTAACTTTCAATCACCATGGCAACTGACGCTGCAAAGCTAACCTGGTCGCGACCAAGTTAGCTTCAGAGGATAAGATCAAAATCCATGAGAGACCCATATAATATCGGCTCTCTGGAGTCACTCACCATTCATAAGATCGCCATATGAAAAATAGATTGCAGTCAACTGAGAATAGAACAAGCAAAACATTTGTGGCTCTGTAGGCTACATAATTAAATTAAGCCTACTTACCACTTTATGTCTTAACAGCTCAACGATGCGTGGAGAAATATGATCACTATTAATCACCGCGGCGCATATCATGAACGGACCCTCAAATGGAGTGAGGGTGATATTCTCCTACATGCCAGAAAAGCCTATACATATAATATAGATATTAGTTTAAATATGGGATAGCCCCAATACTAAATATGCAGGCTATTCTTGCATCTTTCAGCTGGAACTGTGTCCTGTAGGCTGTATGCCAATATATGAGCAAAAATAGGCTAGTTTTTATCAATGATAACTATGCCCGCATCGTCTCAATTCAGTTCAGCAGTTTTCTCTTTTATAGTAGGCTATTAGGCTTTATACTAGGCTATTTTATATATGAATTATTCGATCAGTGCAACCACACACATGAGTGATAGAGATCATTATTCATTGAGCATGCGTTTCTAAATCTATGGTCTAAATAGGCTTACAGATTGTGGAAATGTATAGACTGAGATTACACTTTTACATTTGTTGCTGCTGCCTGTATCAATGCAGCTGTATCAGACAGAAATCGCTGATCAAAGCAAATCAAATGACTGATGTGAATACAAGCTGCTGCTTTAGACAGCCCTTCAGCAGACTATCCAACGCGGATTTTCATTCTGACATTAAATCGCGGATACATTAAATATCCGCAAAAATCTCTGATCACACTGTGGCTGCGCTGAATGAGGAAATGGGTGTGGAAATGGGTGTGGGCGTGGATCAACTCAGCTGTTCATAATGTGATTGGCTAGCGCACCTCTTTCGCGTGGACGCGCGCCTGTGCACGAGCGAAAAACGTGCGCGTGCACAGGCAGATCCCAGGTCCACTTACCTAGTAGAAAACCAGCGTCGTAGTATCAGTTAACTAGATAGCTTTGATCCTGTTCAGTCAAACCAGATCAAAGGGACTTATCGCGGATCTGTTAAACTAGCTTCGTAGTACAGGGTACTGTAGTGCTTCTTCTTTTTCTTCTCTGTCTTTGTTATGTTATGTTTAAAAATGGCAAATAAAAAAACTTAAATATCAAAAAAAAACTTGGCCTCAGGGATGAACTGATTACATTTTGGTGGTCAAACTTCAAGCTCACTGTGACCTCACGAACGCCATTCCCAAGTTCGTTAACGCAATATCTCAAGACCAGCTTGATAGAATTTCTTCTGATTTGGCTCAAACATCGACTTGGACGCAAGGATGAACTGACTCCATTTTGGTGATAAAAGGTCAAAGGTCAAGGTCACTGTGACCTCTCGAATGCCATTTTCAAGCTTGTTAACGCGATATCTCAGGAATGCCTTGATGGAATTTCTTTGAATTTGCCTCAAACGTCCACTTGGACTCAAGGATGAACTGATTACATTTTGGTGGTCAAAGTTCAAGGTCACTGTGACCTCACACACCCAATTTCCAAGCTCTGTAACGCAACATCTCAGGAGCGCCTTGACGGAATTTCTTCCAATTTGCCTCAAATGGCAATTTGAACTCAAGAATGAACTAATGGCGGAGGCATAAGTCCGTGTTGCGGTCGTTGGCTCTGTGCCAACTGGCTCCATGCTTCCTCCGAGACATGGGCAGTAGCCAGCCGCTTCTTTTCACCTGACAGGGGAAGCTTCACCGGTAGGACATAGCATGTTGGAGGATCGCGTTATTCCGAACAGGCGCCCCAAACGACCAGAGGAGGCATCACTTCAGCGACCAGGATATTGCATGTTTTTGGTGAGGTGTTCCTGAAGGAAACCCCCAGGGGCCACAGGGATAACAAACTCCATACAGAAAGGCCCTTTTGACGACCAATCGAGGTCATGCGGACAGGCACGCAGTCAGTGGCGCCGGAACGAGTTTGCAATAAGGGGGACACAATTTTTTTTTTTTTTTTTTTTTTTCAAAAAAATGTTTTTTTCAATTTTTTATTTTTTTGGCGCCCGTTAGGGCGCCGACGAAAAATTGACGTTTTTATGGACGTTTGGATGATTTTTAGCCATATTTAGATGAATATCTCATTTTAAATTAACATTAGGATTATACTGTAGTAATGTAATTATTCAGTATTTTTCCTTTTCTCACTCACTTGGTGACCTGCTCTCCCTTTAGGTAATTTTATAATTACACTACAACAGACAGCAACACAGGCAGAAACACTGAACTTATTATTATTATTATTATTATCACTTCGAAACACAGTGCAAAACTTGTCATCTCAACACAAAAATAAAATAACAATAACCGTATACGATTATAGCAGCAGCCAATGACAGTGAGTGCAGTACAGAGTCCAGGTCTGTCTGTCTCTCAGGTGTAATAATCCCACAATGATCATGGCTTTAACAAGTGTCACAGGCTGTGTAAACAGTGTAAAGTGGGCTCTCTGTAACTTGATCCCTGGGTCTGTCTGTCTCAGGTGTAATAATCCCACAATGATCACGGCTTTAACAAGCATCACAGGCTGTGTAAACAGTATAAAGTGGGCTCTAAGCGTCAGGGGCAGTTGCCCCCTCAGATTTAAAAAAAAAAAAAAAAAAAAAATTTTTTTTTTTTTTTTTTTTTTTTTTAGGGGGACCAAATTTTAAGGGGGACAAAATGTCCCCATGTCCCCCTTGTTCCGGCGCCAGTGCACGCAGTCCTTCAGTGCTCACACCAGGTGCGAATCGAACCCAGGACCTTCTAGCTGTGAGGCAACAGCGCTACCACTGCGCCACCGTGCCCCCCAAATATTCATTTTCATTCGCCATGTAAACAGCTTAGTAGGAATATTGTGTTTTTCGGTATAAGGGCAAAAAACTGAATATTTTGTGCATGTTAATCTATTCACTGTTTTCTTAATTGGAGTTTTGGTGATAGTTGCATGTGTGCACCCCCCCCCCCCCGCGCCTCTCTCTATGTGTGTGTGTAAGAGTGATGCGGGCATTGTGTCGCATTAGCCTCTTCTAAACATGAAGTCTGGATCATGTCCGGCTAGCCAGAGCAGGATATTTTCCGGTTTTACCTTTCTAGACATGAGGAGTCTGTGTTTAGAAACAGCTGGAAATAGTCCGTATTCTCTCTGCCAGTGGGCGGGGGGAGGGGGTGCAGTAGCGTGTATCGATAACAAGAAATGTGATATGGAAACAGCTTTAGCGAAACTGTAACCAAAACATGCCGTTTTAAGGAGGATCCATTCCGATCATTCAGGCAATAACGAGGGGTGGCAATGTGCCAAAAATGAGCACTTGCCTTTGTTACATCGGCCAAAAGCCGCCAAGTCAAAATAGTGGTCGCACCGTCGTCAATCACTGTGGGTGATTTATTTTACAAGTGGCATTCAAGTCATATCTGACTAGTTTTCAATTTATTTCTCCCCACAAAAGTTAGGCTAGGCCTATGTCTCGATATAGGCTGTCAGTCAGTCAGCTCCTCTCATCGACATAGATTGATAGGCTCTCCACAGCTGTGCTAGCTTGGATGCTCACAGTCACACCACTGGCTGGCTGCCTCACAATACTTGGCTGCATCCAACTCCAGACAACTTTTCAGACCCTCCTGGAGACAATCTTTCTCAGAAGAGACTAACGTTAGCGACAAATCTGGAGACTTTTTCTGACATGGGATTAACATTACCAGCAAGCAGCAGTGACGCAGCAGTGCAAGCAGCAGCAAGCAGGCAATGACGATAGCTGGGTAAGTCCCGCTAGCATCGTTGCTAAGTTAGCAAAGTACAGCACGCAGCTGAAGCACATGGCTATACTATGGATGTTAAGGTCCATATTAATTAGCCATGTGCTTGCGCGATGACATCAGTGTATTGGCGATGTCAAAGGGTGGCGATTGGCGATCTGACTGAGGTCAAGATCGCGCAACTCTAGTATTTAGGCTATCATCACTTTGTTGCATTTTTAAACTGGCAGATGGGGGGACAAAGAAACGATTCAACTTTTATTTGTTTACTCACCTAATTTGGCTCTCTTCCAAATAATCCAGCCACGTAACTAACGCTACATCCATTCATGAAAATAATGATCACTGGGACATTAAATGGTTTGTAAAGTGCCACCACCCGTCCACTCAGACATAACAGCTACATGATCTGGATCATGAGCTGCCAGTGTTAAACAACAGCTGCTTTTCCTATAATGCAGATCCTATAGACGGTTTTCACCAGAGCGCAACCCCACAGCACTTCCTTTTTCTCAGCATTCGGCAAACTGCAGAAATATTCACTCTACATCGTTACTTTTGTTTTCGCTGCTCAGCTGTATAGACGGTTTTCACGGAATGGTCAGTCCTCCTCAGGGCTGGACTGGGACCAAAAAAGCTACCTGCCATGTGTCAGACAGGCCCACAATTTCGAAGGGGCCCAATTTTTCGAGCTCGCGCTTGCTTCGCTCGCACTCGCATGGGTTGGGGATTTACTTATAAAGCCACATGTTATGACCCGGTCTAGGGGTTTTAGGCGTAATGATGTTGCAGCATTGAATAAACATGCCCAGTGAGAACTCAACGTTTACTTATTAAATAGACATAAGTACAGTACTAAACATAACAACACTGATTTTTTTTAACGCAAATACAAGTGTATTGATTGTTGTCATGTTGGCGTCCCTCCCTACCACTAGGAATCAGTATTGTTATAGGTGAAACTATAAAACTAAACTAAAACTTAGATACTCAAAACCAAAAAATATAGATTACTTTGGACATAATATAGACACACAAACATTTCCCATATGTCTGATGTATCTTTCCCCATAGTCTGTTACAACTCAACTCATTCCATTTAACCCACCTGGCTACCACCATGAATTAGCTAGCTCACTCATCGATTACCTAGCAGTGTGCACCAATCCTAAAAGTTGTCATTTTGTTGAAATTAAGTAGTGCTTGGTCGATCATATGTACGCCGAATTTACCAGCAGGCTCTACGAATTTGTGAAGGCCTTTAGGTAGTTTTCTACCAGGTAGGTGCGATTGCCGATATCAAGGAAGGCAGTGTGTTAAATTGCCCTATTTTCTAATAGAGTTTGGCATGTACCGCGTCAAGGCTACAAGCCAGCCCAGAATCCTATCGCTTGGTCAAATTCAAATAGCTGCCACACTTACCTCAAACGAGTGAGACGCAGACGACAACGCCGATGTGAAGTCAGTGATTTTAATCCGTTTAGGTGGACGGTGGTGCCATGATGCAGCGCTACTTTTCAAACACTGTGATTGAAGTGAGTGACAGACAGTTGCTATGGGCTGGCCCAATTGTACGTGGACCAACGTTGATTGGTTAGAGGGCCACTCCAGAGACCAGAATCATTCATTATTGACGCCTGAATGGGCCGCTACCGGCCCAATCAAATACATAATACATACTTTTTCACCAACCTGACCGGCCCACTAGCGAGCGGCCCACCGGCCATCGCACCGGTAGAATTACATTGCAGTCCAGCCCTGGTCCTCCTGCACTTGAATGTTTTTTTTTCGTTTATGTCCATAGCAAACACTGCAACAGGAAGTGAGCGGGGGTTCAATTTAGAATGTTTTTGTTGTCAAGTTAAAACCGTCTATACTTGGGCTTGAGATGGTTATGATCCGCACTCGCGGGAGTGCGCGTAAGCCGGCTAATTGTTTTTTAACATGCAGGCCAACCGGCTAGGAGCTGGTTATAATCCGGATTCCACTGCATGTTAAGAAGTGGCTATTGTGTCATGCTAGTAGTGTCACCAACACACAGAGGGCATGGAGTGTGTGTGTGCGCGTGTGCGCAGTGGCGCTGGAAGTACTTTTAGGTAGGGGGTGCTGCAAGGCCGTAGCCACCGATTCAACATTGGGGGGGACGGCTGCCGACGCCCACAGGGCGCCGCAAAATTAGGATTTTTTTTTGGCCACTTTGTTGCCAGATTAGAGGAATATTAACATTAAGATTAGACTGTTGTGTCATTATTCAGTCACCTTTTCTCACTCACTTCCATGTCACTCACTTGCTCCCACTGCTGTGTTGGAATCCTCATTCTCTCTCCCACCCTTTTTGGACTTTTAGCCATATTTAGAGGAATATTTAATTTTAAATTAACATTAGGATTATACTGTTGTGATGTCATCATTCAGTGTCTTCTCCTCTTCTCTGCAGCATTACTCAATTTACCCTCAGGAATCAGGGACAGTGATAGCCTACCTGCTATTCCTCCCATATATCCAGGGCCGGATTATAGTACCATGGGCCCCCGGGGCTATTCATTTTCTAAGCTATTCATTTAGCCTTTTAGTCATAAAGATTATATCTTCCAGACTGAAATGTTATAACAGAAGTGGAGTATTGGCCAGAATTACATGAACATTTGGACACTTATTCAGCAGGTATTTTGCATGTTGCGTTCAGGTGCACTGTTAAAAATAAAATAAAAAATAAATTACATATCTTGCCACCAGGGGGTGCTGCAGCACCCACCGCACCCAGCTTCCCGCGCCCTTGCGTGTGCGTGTGTGCATGTGTGTGTGTTGGGGAGGGTGGAGGAGAGGTGGTGAGAGTGAGTGAGAGGAGAGGCGATGAAATCAGAGGAGAAGCAATGAGAAGAGAAGAGCTGGCAAGAAAGGAAGAGCGCAGAGGAGAGGAAGGAGTAGGGCTGCATCGACCCAAATAACACAGTTACAGTAAGTAATATAGAAGTAGTAACTTCTCCAGTGCATTCAATCCTTTTTATACACAGATACATCAAATTAAATACTCTATTGGTATCGGCATCACTTTAAAGGTACTGGAATTGGTACTGGTGTCACAATTTTTTAAACGATACCCAGCCCCAAGAAGTGAGGGAAGGAGAGGAGACGTGAGGGAAGGAGAGGAGAGGGGAGAAGGCAAAGGAAGAAACGGGAGAATGGATATCAGCGATGGAGAAGTGAGGAGAGGAGGGAGGGGGGAGGATGGCAGGGCTTGGAGGGCAGACAGGCCACGTCCTTGTGCCTGTGTGTGTGTCTGTACCCATGTCTTTTTGTGTGTGTGTCCCCGCGTCTTTGTACTGGCTAATCTAGGCGTCAGCAGCTTTTTGAGGCTTTTGTGCTGACAATAATCACACAGCGCTCCTCTTTTCAATTCATCAGCAACAACAACAAGGGATCACATGTCCCCTATACAGAGAGAGAGAGAGAGAGAGACAGAGAGAGAGAGAGAGAGACTGAGCAGTGTTAAAGTGGCCATCATGTTGCCTAGTTACGGCTTGCGTTGATGATGCGCACGTGTGCATGTGTGTGAATGGTCAGTGCCCTCTGTACCTCTGCTAAGTGCAAACAGAACAGCGAGAAAAGTACAAACTCTCTCACGCATGCGCACTCACATTCGCATTCACGCACACGCGCGCGCACACACACACACACACGCGCACACACCACTTTTTTTTCAAAGAATAATTTATTTCATGTTGCAGTGTGATGGATAAACAATGAGTAAACCACTGGTCAAATCTGTAGCAAGCATTAATCATCGTCATCAGAATAACATTAATAGGAATAATTATTTGAATTATAAATAATAATAATAATAATAATAATAACAATATCAGAGTGATCAGAGTAATTATTACATCTATACAAGCTACAAATATCAGCATTTTGTCATTTTTTTCTGCAGTTAAAACCTTGAAAACACTTCACACATGACCTGGCCGGTACAGCAGCCCCTCTCGGCGGCCCGGAGCGGAGGGAACCCTCTGGAGTCTGGCTTCTTTAACTATGGGGCTTGTGGATTCAGAAATGGGTCAAGGGCCTGTAATACTTGTGGTGAGCCCACACCAGTAGCAGGTTCAGGCAGGGGGAAATTGAACATCTCTATATTTTAAAGTTTTCGCTGTGAAACTTTAAGAACGCCTGAATGTAGAAATTGTGTCATTGAGTGCGTTTACATGGACATGAGTATCCCGGTTATGAGGCTTGTCCTGGTTTTGATCATCGGGATATGGCGTTTACATGGAACACAGAGAAATCTGGTTATTCATATCTCTGTACATGATAAATACATGTAGTATCCCGGTTACTGGTTACTGCATGCTATTCATATCTCTGTACATGATAAATACATGTAGTATCCCGGTTACTGGTTACTGCATGCTATTCATATCTCTGTACATGATAAATACATGTAGTATCCTGGTTACTGGTTACTGCATGCTATTCATATCTCTGTACATGATAAATACATGTAGTATCCTGGTTACTGCATGCTATTCATATCTCTGTACATGATAAATACATGTAGTATCCTGGTTACTGCATGCTATTCATATCCCTGTACATGATAAATACATGTAGTATCCTGGTTACTGGTTACTGCATGCTATTCATATCTCTGTACATGATAAATACATGTAGTATCCTGGTTACTGGTTACTGCATGCTATTCATATCTCTGTACATGATAAATACATGTAGTATCCTGGTTACTGCATGCTATTCATATCTCTGTACATGATAAATACATGTAGTATCCTGGTTACTGGTTACTGCATGCTATTCATATCTCTGTACATGATAAATACATGTAGTATCCTGGTTACTGCATGCTATTCATATCTCTGTACATGATAAATACATGTAGTATCCTGGTTACTGGTTACTGCATGCTATTCATATCTCTGTACATGATAAATAAATGCAGTATCCCAGTTACTGGTTACTGCATGCTATTCATATCTCTGTACATGATAAATACATGTAGTATCCTGGTTACTGGTTACTGCATGCTATTCATATCTCTGTACATGATACATACATGTAGTATCCCGGTTACTGGTTACTGCATGCTATTCATATCTCTGTACATGATACATACATGTAGTATCCCGGTTACTGGTTACTGCATGCTATTTGTGCCTGTGATGTTTACAACACAAAGGCATCACCTGTACCTCACTCGTATTGAGTGTGACGTCATTCACCTTTTTTTGGCCAAGCTTGTGTGGGATTCTCTCTTCATGGTGGTCCGTGCCCATTCCCGCGCAGCGGTGCACTGCTTCTTTCTTTCATTTTAGTCACAACACCTTCATCCTGTCTGTATACTGCTGAAATGAATAGGTCAGCATTTACATGCTTTCTCCCATCTAAACTCCCAAGTATATTTGATTATTTCACCCCCGAAAGACAAAACTCCATGAGATGCTTAATTGAAGCGACACCTGCATGCGCAGGTAGTCGGCAGCGGTCAGAAACCAGGATAAGATGTATATACATGCACCAGTATTCCGGTTTCTTTCAGAGTACTCCAGCTAGCATAATCGGGTTTCTCAAAACCAGGATAAGTGATATGATGTTTACTTGTGCAAACAAAAAAATTGGATACTTCCCCGATAATAACGGAAAACTCATGTCCATGTAAACACACTCAATGAGGGTTAGCCCCCGTTCACACAGTACGCCGAAGCAACGCTCAACCGAAGCTGTACAGTACGCTGTACCCACAAGTTTCATTTCGGCGTCCTTGTTAACAGGCGAAGCTGTTCACACCACCCGCGCACGTGCCATGCTGACGCCTTGCCGAAGCCACGCTCACGCCACGCTGAAGCGATCACTCAGGATTGACGCCGATTTTTCAAGCGTGAAGCCGCGCCGCCGCAGGCATGAAGTCAATGGGAGTTGTGGGCGAGAGTAGGCACTGAGAGGAAAAGACAAGGCGTCTTGTGTGAACAGTAAGGTTGTGCCTGCTCAAAGCTTCAGCGCGGCGTACGTTCGGCGTCCTGTGTGAACGAGGGCTTAATCTTTCCCACCTTTATGGTTATTTTTTTATGTGATATTGAGATAGCTATGAGAGTAAACTACTGCATGAATAATGTGAAACTGGAATGCATGGTTTGCTTCCTGGTAATCCTTACAAAATTAACTAAAATTAGTAACATAAAACTCTGCCACATTAGGTTAAAAGTAAAATCACACAATTTGCTATAAATGTAATTTTCAGATTTAGAAACAGTTCTGCTGGCTGTATGGCTGTATGGTCATGACACTCAACAACTTAATGGACAATTTAAGCCTCCTATAAGACAATTTAATGAACGTGATCGAAATTGCAGGTAGATTGGAAACCCGAATTATCCGTCCTGCATCTATCCTGCATCAGTGCATCATTATGTGTGTGTTTTTTTCAGATTTTCCACCATTTTCTCCCCAATTATACTTGGCAAATGTATCCCCATGCTGCCCTATTGGCTGCCCGGGTCACTGCTCCACCCTCTGCCGATCTGGGGAGAGGCGAGACTAGCACCATGCTTCTTCCGACACATGCACAGTTGCCAGCTGCTTCTTTTCCCATGACGGGGAGCTTCACCGATAGGACGTTACATGTGGGAGGATCACGCTATTCCCACCAGTTCCCTTCCACGTCGACCAGGCGCCCCGACCGACCAGAGGAGGTGCTAGTGCAGCGACCAGGACACATACCCCAAATCCAGCTTCCCACCCTCAGGCACAGCCAATCATGCCTTTATGAACGCCCGACCAAGCTGGAGGTAACACGTGGATATGAACCTGCGACTCGTGATCGTAGGCATGGAATATACCGCTACACTACCCGGACCCCCCTAGTGCTATGTGTTTCTACTGGATTAGCCACTGCAGCCTGTGGTAAAGCAGAAGTCATTCTGCATCTATCTCCATCAGTGCTGTGTTTATGATGGATTAGCCACTGCAGGCCATGTGGTAAAGCAGAAGTCACTCCTTGCTGTCTTTGATGGCGTAAAAGAGATTTCCCAAACAGCTTTGGACTAACAGTGATGGCAACAGTGCAGCAGGCATGTAGTAAAGAGTGGGACTGCTGTAGTGGGAACATCCGAAGAGTTTATTTATTTACTGTAATTATATATATATATTTTAATGGCTCTAAAATATGGCTTTGGATGCTCTCGGGGCCCGAACGCAACGCAAGCCAAGAGGGGTGGCTAGGGAGGGCGGGGCCAAGAGGGGCGGGGCGGGAGAGCCACACAGTCAAAACAAACACCCACTGAGTCTCAGTACAATAAGAAGTGGAAGAAGTCAAAGTAAGAGGAATGAAAAATAAACAACAACTCACTTTTTTCTTTTTCTTTTTTCCTTTTTTGCCCAGAAAGCCTGGCTTTGGGTCAGGACTGGGGATTTGGGAATGCTACTGTGCTTTCCTATTCAAGAGAATGGTGTGTGTGTGTGTGTGTGTGTGCGTGTGTGTGCGTGTGTGTGTGTGTGTGCGTGCATGTGTGTGTGCGCATGCGTGCGTGCGTGCGTGCGTGTGGGTGTGTTGAGCATGTGCATGTGTATCTACGATGTGCGACCGAGGATTTTTAAAAGAGGCTGTAAGTTTATATAAAGGAGAAAAAATACAGAAACACACCTTTTTTTGTGGAAAAATGTCCATGTAACCTAAAAACATTGACAATAAAAAGATTTCATATATTATCTTATTTTTTCTTAGTTCACCCCCCAGTTCACCCCCCACCTCCCAAGAAGATCCATCCATCATCTTCATCGTTCCTTTGTTCCTCCAGAGAAGGACGAAGAGCGAGCTGGGGAAAGGGCAGACGGGGTCTTTCGGGTCAAGGAGGAGCTTGTCTGTTAAGTGCAAGGAGGCAGGTTTCCATTTTCACTTGTTCGACCCAATTGTTAGTTCGCCGGACGCCCCGCTCCGAGTCCAAGTCGTCTACTTCGCAGTTCGAGAGGAATATCTCTTCTATAAAAGATCTTGGGAGGACGTCTTTGCTTCATCTTTGACCAAAAACGACAACAAAAAAACAACAAAAACTCTCTTCAGACTTCTGCAAGTAGAATCACTTCAAGTCTCTGGCTCGCCTTCGAAACTACAGTTGCTTTCGCCGAAGGCCGAGTCTAACTTTGGGGTGTCTTTCTCAGAGTCCTCTCACGCTCCTCGGAGGCTTGTCCTGCTTCCCGGCACCTCTCCCTCGCCCTAGTCAGTCGTGCAGGAGCTCCTGTAGACAGTTGGGGGACTTGAAGACATCGGGGACCTCGCTGTCTAGCTTGCAGATCACCTTGTAGATGGCCTTCTTCCAGGACGGGTCCACGTCCTTGCCGGCCACGATGGCGTTGAAGAACTCGCGGAGGGTGACCTGGGCCACCTCCAGGAACCGCTCTGGGACCTGAGAGAGAGAGAGAGAGAGAGAGAGAGAGACAGAGCGAGAGAGAGAGAGAGAGAGACAGAGCGAGAGAGAGAGAGAGAGAGAGAGAGAGAGAGAAGGAAAGGAGAGAAGTCACGAGTTATAACTAAGATGGTTTATACTGTAAAATTGCTCAGAGGGGAAGCTGTCATCTCCCCTTTCCTGTTCAAACTTTAAAGAGAATATTGTTTATCACGTTTTTGTCAGACTCCCCCCGCCCCCCCCTTTTCTCCCCAATTGCACTTGGCCAATTCCCACTGCTGTCCTGGTCGTTGCTCCACCCCCTCTGCTGATCTGTGGAGAGTTGTAGACTAGCACATGCTTCCTCCAATACATGTGCAGTCCCCAGCCGCTTCTTTTCACCTGACAGCGAGGCGTTTGACCGGACGGACGTTGCGCGTCGGAAGTTCCCCTCCCCCAAACAGGCAACCTGACCGACCAGAGGAGGCGATACTGCAGCAACGAGGACTCATACCCCACTGGCTTCCCACCCACAGATACAGCGAATTGTGTCTGTACGTCTGACCGAGCCGGAAGTGCTGCCGGGAATTGAACCCGGGTCTCCGCGGTGGTAGGCGAGTGCTTTTTACCTCTACACTATCCACACTGTGTCTCTAGTTAACCGTGAGAAAAGTGTGTGTGTGTGTGTGTGTGTGTGTGTCTGTGTGTGTGTGTGTGTACGTTATTTATTTTTCTGTACCTGCCAAGGCTTCTAGTTCACCATTCAAACTTCCCCTAAATGTACTTCCCTTTTCTTACAGCTCTCAGCTGTTTGTGTGTGTGTGTGTGTGTGTGTGTGTGTGTGTGTGTGTATTAGTGAGAGTTCCTTATGCACACACAGGCACATTCACACGCACGTGCACGCACGCGCACACACACACACACACACACACACACACACACACACACACACACACACACACACACACACACACACACACAGAGTACTGTAATGACAGATGACACACTTAGTCCTTGACAATGGCAGGTGAACAGTTGTCTGTGATCCGTCACAGTCTAGCTGTTTGTGTGTGTGTGTGTGTGTGTGTGTGTGTGAGAGAGAGAGAGAGAGAGAGAGAGAAAGGGGGGGGGGAGAAAGCTTAAACAAGAACGAAGAGATCGCAGGCATCCAATTGTCCTTTCAACATGCAAGCATATACTGTCATCAAAAGTCTGTGCGTGCGTGCGTGTGTGTGTGTGTCTCAATGTCTGCATGTTCATAAGTGTTTGACAGCAGAACAATGGGGCACACACACACACACACACACACACACACACACACACACGGTTTTCATTCTATTTTCTGCCCTTTCTCCCGGGGGCAAGATCATACAAAGACACTAAACAACCTGACTAGGATTCTCTCCCCCCCCCTTCTCTCTCCTCCTCTCACCCTCTCTCTCTCTCTGCATCTCTCCACCCTTGTGTCTTTGTCTCTCTTTTTCTTACATGCAGCATACACACACACACACACACACACACACACACACACACACACACACACACACACACACACACACACACACACACACACACACACACACACACACACACACACACACACACACACACAGGGTCCTGAGTATTAGGCACATGGACAAACTCATACACACACACACACACACACACACACACAGAGGACAGCGGAGTGCCGTCTGGGTGTAACCCCGTCACGCGTGGCGGGACACGCCAAGGTTAGCCGCCACTAGAACGGATGAATCGCGACACATGCACGCACACACACGCACGCACGCACACACACACACACACACACACACACACACACACACACACACACACACACACACACACACACACACGCGCGCGCGCACGCAAACACACACACACGCACACCCTAAATGATTCCCTGGACTCTCATACTCTCGCATACTCTCCACCCTCACCTACCCTCTCTCTTTTTAGCTGGCCCCGCGAGACCACAGTTATTTCAATGAGGCCCTCTGTCACTGTCTTACTATAGACACTACTGTACACACACACACACACACACACACACACACACACACACACACACACACACACACACACACACTGTCTCTCATACACACCCACACACCTCTCACATGTCTCAACTTCCCAAACGATATAGCTTTATGATAACATTGTTGATTCTTTATACATCTCCATAAACACAAAGTAGCTTTTTCAATAAAAGCTCAGTTTTGTGTCATTTTGAAAAGGTTAGAACTCACTTGTTTGAAAGGCCCCCAAAGGTAAAAGGCTGTTTTTACTGTGGGCTGTGAAATGGCCCACTGGGACAAATAAAAGTACTTGAGGTTGAACTTGAAGAATAATGTGCCTTTGAGGCGTCCTCTCCCCCTTCGTCCATTACCTGCTCTCCGCCTCTTTCCAAGCACTTACATCATCCTGCTATGGGGACATGGATACTGTCAGGGTGCTCCGGCTCTGACCTTTCACCTCCTTAACTACTGCCTGCGTGTGCTGTTGGCTTATTCTACTGTTGTGCTAATTGCTCTGCTAAATACCTGAAATGTAAATGTTCTCACATATTTACACACATTTGAGCTGTGTGCTTCTTCTGTGCTTTTTCGCATGATTCACATGATTTTTCCATATCAGGGGCATCTGGTAAAAGAAACTCGCCTACCACTGCGGAGACCCGGGCTCAATTCCTGGCAGACGTTCCTACACACACACACACACACACACACACACACACACACACACACACACACACACACACACACACACACACACACACACACACACACACACACACACACACACACACACACACACACACACACACACACACACACACACACACACACACACACACGTGATATTGTCTCTACAGTGGGACCCAAATCTGAGAATATGAGAATATCTTTCTTGTTATATTTTGTCCAGTATGCCTTAACTATTAGAGAGATAACTGTGATATTATGACAGAAACAGTAATTCCTTTACATTGATTGTGTTAACTTCTTGTAAATTAAATAATGTTGAAGTTGAACAATTGAGCGATTTGCTGGGGACCCCCTGGCACCACCCTCAAGGACCACTGGTGGTCCGGGGACCCCACGTTGACAACCACTGGACTAAAACATCTCCGCAGCCGCTCGGCATAGAGCCATGAAACAAAAACCGCCGTGGTCAGTAGAACAGTAGAGTGAAACCTGATTGAGTGCCCTTGACCTAGACGGATCTTTGGCCTGAGAGGCGTTGTGTTGCAGCGCTCTGACCGTCTCGTTCAGCACGGCGGAGCGGCGGGGTTTTCGAGGCGTTTCGGGACGGCGTGCGTCATCGCCCCGACTCAAAGTTAAACTGCTGAAACAAGACAACGACAGGGAGGAATGAAGGACGCAGTGTAGGACATTGAAACAATATTTTGGGTCAAAAATGGGGGCATTAACAACATTTTGGGGGGTTACTGTTTTTAAACTTTAATGAGGCCAGATTACAATACAATTGAGGCAGTAATCACAACTTTGTGCCAATATGAGTAAATAAAAAGCATATTTCTGTTCCAAAGAGAAATTAATTGATTGATTGGAATTTTTGGGGGCAATTTTTGTAAAATGATCACGGCTTTTAGGGGCATTCTGAGATTTCTTGGAGCATTTTTGCTCTTTGCCCCGTGAATTTCCTACACTGAAATGATGTTGCGGCTTCACAGAGAGGGATAGAGAGGCGCCAAGAAAGCACAAAATGAAAGAGGGAGAATGTCTGTCCATTGTACATAGCTCATTGGACAGACACACTTAGACACACGCACGCACGCACGCACGCATGCACACACACACACACACACACACACACACACACACACACACACACACACATACACACACACACACGCTTGGGTCCAGATGCCCAGATTTGCCTGGCTCCCGTAAATCAGTCCAATAAAGACATTGAAATTAGGCCATCATCAATACAGATGGGCCTGTGTGTTTCCCCTGTGTGTGTGTGTGTGTGTGTGTGTGTGTGTGTGTGTGTGTGTGTGTGTGTGTGTGTGTGTGTGTGTGTGATTTACCCCTGCATGGCTTGGATCGTGATATGGTCTCTAGTTGCCAGGAGAGCGAGGGAGGGAACACAGAGAGAGAGAGAGGGAGAGACTCTTCGTTCCCAGTAAACATAATTCGCATGATTGCTCTGGTTTGGTGGGTAAATATTGGATGAAGGGAGTCTCAATTACTCTCTCTTCACACACACACACACACACACACACACACACACACACACACACACACACACACACACACACACACACACACACACACACACACACACACCTACACACACACACACACACACACACACACACACACACACACACACACACACACACCTACACACACACACACACACACACACACACACACACACACACACACACACACACACACACGTGCACAGAAGGACAAGAGCCTGTAAAACATGCAATCGTTGCCCAACAAAGAGGCCTACTGGGATGCCCTCTCTCGCCCTCTCTCTCCCTCTCTCTCTTGTCCCTCCTCCTCCTCATTGGCTGCTCCTTCCTTCGTCCCTACATTGTACTCCTCTTTGGAAATTGTTGCACTATGAAAAATGACACGCTCAGTAAGCGTTGATCTATTATCACGCCGCAAACTCCAGCGTGTTTTGAGTCAATGCGCTGATGGAAGCAATTGCAGTTTTCAAGCAATTTCACCTGCATTAGAGCTAGTTTATTGTATGTGTTCGTTTAGTTTCCTCACTGTGAAACTATAAGCTCATCACCTATTCTGAACAAGATGACTGGTAGTGGAGCAGTTTAAAGAAACATCGTTCATATCTTCATAAACCCCAAAACCTTTTTTTTCAGTTTTTAACCAATATGGCTTTTGGGGTGGTGTATAAAGGATTATAGTCAAAATCTCCACATTTGAGACCAATCTGTTACACTTTTACAAACTCTTATCATTTTCAGCAGCATAAGTGCCCTCTATGGGTTCAAACCTGCTTTTTGGGGGACCTCAAATGAATGGCCGATTTGGTGCAACGTTACGTCACTGTGGTATTTGCACGTGGTGTACTTCAATGTGAATCAATTGTATATTATCAGCTTTATTTTATGCATTAAGTGAAGCGCGAGTCGTTCCGTGCTGGGATAACGTAAGGCATTATGGGTGTAACTGACCGCCAACCTCCTATTGTTGCCCGAGTTTCTCTGTCTTTATAATTAATATGTTCACTTCCCTTTCGCTGAGTTATTGTAGTGCTTTGCACCATCAACTGGATTTGAACAGCTTGACACTGTGATTACCTGTAGCGTCCACAAGATGGCAGTCCCCCGTTAGCCCCCCCCCCCCCCCCCTCCCCATTCTCGTTCTCCGTCCCTGTAAAGAGGAGTCGGAGACCCCGCTCGTGAAGCCGCATTTTCACTCGTTCCAAGATGGCGTGGCAGCGTGTTCTCTCTTAGCAGCAAGAATAAATGGAGCCTGAGAAGCGCGATTTTTATCTACTGAGAGACGAATAGAGCTACCTGGAATGAGCACATGTAAACCCCCGGAGGTACGTACTGAGCAGATTGGCTATCCTCGAGTTGTTCAGTCTAGTTGATGGTGACATTGTTTGTTTGTTTGTTTGTCAGTGTGCCACTGAGCGACGTCCGTGACGTACCTACAATGCCTACAACCCTCGTTTAACACCCTTGGTGGGCGGATTGAGGTATGCGCAATCGTTGGTGTTATTTGTATTTATCCGTGTTTGTATGAATGTGAATGTATTCTCGTCAGGTCTGGTTAATGTGTTGTTGTGGACGTATTTTACCCCCTTTGATTTCTGCTATGTAAATTAAATGGAGGTATAGCCTGACCAACTTCAGTGTTTGGCACTTTACATTTTGCACTTTTACACGGTGGATAATTCATTTTAATAGTAGATCGTTTATTAAAGTTACATTTAGAAGTCTGTTTTCTTTGAATGTTTGTATTTTATCCATTTACACTTTAACTTGGGGAAAGGTATTTTAAAGGTTAATTGTCAAATAAACTTTGCTTTTAACAGTCATCATTCAATCTGATGCGAAACTTTATATTGGTATTTTGTATGTTTAACCTTTATTGATCCCTTGTATATGTTTGATCTTTTTATAGTTTTCACGGTGTTTACCATGAGTGAGTGACCGAAAGAAAAATAAACTGTGGATCACCAGTCGAGACTCCCCGCCTCCTGTTTGTCCAAACCAAGGGCCGTTACAGTGAAAACTCACCCTCTATACCGGAGACGGCTACCCAGCCTTCATCATCATCATTCTTCATCATCAACGACATCAACCTAACCCACATTTAACTGTCAGGCAAGAACTGTATAACACACCATAGGCCTACAATGCTGCAATGACAGACTCTTAACACATTCAGTGCCACAGCGCTTCAGTAAAATTGTCTGGAGCCTGTGCCAGATTCACTTCCATTCAGTTGAAAACAGCTATAGAATTTTTTCTATTATGGCTATATTAACGGGGCTGGACTTTAATGAAACATTGAACACTCCTGCTTCTTCCAAAGAAGAAATTTTGTTTCTAGACAGTTCCATTATGAAATTACAGCCTCTCAAAAAAGTGCACTTTCAAGGGTTTTCTGTCGTTTTTTTTTACTTTCCAAGATATAGGCCCTTTTATGAATACCTTTTGCACTCTAATTTCGAGCACATTCACTGACTCTGGCTGGTGTTTTCTGATGTGGTGGCGTGTGGTGTGGTTTCTGTGAAGCCTGTGTGCCACACACCCCTCTCCCCCCCCCCCCCCCCCCCCCCCTCCCCCCTCTCCCCTCTCCACCTCTGAGCTGCGGGCTCCTCCCACACGCACAGAGTTTGTTTTCTCGTTTTTGCCCCGGACAGATCCCAGCGCCCATCAAGAAGGAAATGATGCGCGCTGGCAAACGCGACTGAACGAAAAGGCTTGGCCGTTCGGCTTCGGATGCTGGCTTTCTAGGAAATCGTGTGGAGATAGATAGAAGCATAAGAGCTCAGTTGTGAGCGCGGATGCAGCCGAGCCCACTGTCCGCTGTAGACAGAGCAATATATACGGCTCTGGCAGAAAGCATGCATCGGTTTCCACTTTCTCCGCTGTCTCCTGTACAAAGTAAAGGATCTGAGGTGGGTGGAGCAGCTCCTGTGACGATGTTTAAGGTGGCGCCGTGTGATCCCTTGAAGGGATTCATGCTCACTGGCTAGGTACGACCTTAAACAGCAGAATTATGGAATAATATGAATTATGATTTTAGGACGTCCACAGACGTCCTTGGCACTCCTCGTTACTTTTTTTTAGGACGTCCACAGACGTCCTTGGCACTGAATGTGTTAACAAGGGTTAGAACACGGCTCTCTCGAATACTCGATTCTGATTGGTCAATCAACAATATTCACCGGTCATTATTTCTCGACAACCGACCGCTGCTCTGCCACACCTGGTATTAATCAGTTGATAAGAGCCTTTTGTCAGCAACCACTAGCCTACTAATTAGGCCAACCAGTTGCAGCTGTGGTGTCTTGTGTGCCAATTACGAATGAAACCACTTTGTGTTGAAAACGCTATTAAAAAATCTATTTGAATAATTATTTTTGTCAGATTATTGAATGATTTAGTTGTAGGCCGTGTTCTAAGCGGGATAATGTATAGTGAGCCGGTGATTACTGGAAATAATGACCTTCAGGTGAATGATTAAGCCCTCCGCTGCGCGTCGGGCTCAATCTCACCTGTCGGTCATTATTTCCACAGTAATCACCGGCTCAGTATACATTATCCCTTACATATAGAGACTGCATTTTGCACATACTGTCCGTTTGGTTTACCCTGCAGCACTTTAACTGCGCTCCTTGCACACAGACATTCGGTTTACCTGCAGCACTTTAACTGTCCTTTATGCACTTTAGTTGATGGTACGGTCCAAATGCGTCATTTTTATGTTTTAAGTGCATCCAGTCCCTTTAAAGTTAAAGTTTTATGGTAAAGTCTCTACTCACATAGGTTACATAGGTTTATTCTGAACAAGAATACATATCACATTCAAAGTCATAGCTAAACCTACTGGGCAGAGAAGATGTCACTCTCTGGAGCAGGAACAAGCCACGCCCCTGACCCACGACAGGACAAGCCAAGAGTAAGAACGTTAACGGAGAAGGGCCAGGACTTACATGATCAGAATGTCAAAAAACACAGCGGAGCATTTCATAAAGCCTATGACTCCTGGAAAAGGACGGCAAGAGAGAGCAGAACAGCATTAAAGGCCTACTGTTGTCCAGATGACCTCGACAAAATCGAACAGGATATACGCACAAAACACGAACTAGTATGCCTTCAGTATGAGCCCATTTCACGGAACCAGACTGCCACCCCAGACATTACCAGCAAAATGGACACATGCGCAACCCTGACTGAAGAGATTTTCACCCTTGTGGATAAACGAAAGAAAACAATTGATTTAGAATATAATGTCCGAGTCGAGAAAGAAATGGTGAGAGTAATTCTAGACAAAGAAGCATATGGATCCGTCTTTGGTCATACAATAACTGCAACGGTAGCCTCAAATAATTCCCACAAATCAAGCCACTCAAGTACACACTCCAGCAGTTCTAGCAAGCGACTAGACGCGGAAGCAGAACTTGCAGCCAAACGGGAACAAGCAAAGGCGATGAAAGACATCCTGGCCCAGCAATCACGGCTCAGCAAACTTGAAAATGAATCGAGACTCGAAGAGGCAGCAATGTTGGCAGAAATGGATCGCAAAAAAGCGGATAGACAATTAAAGCTGGAGGAAGAACGAATAAAGTTGGAGCAGCTACGAGTAGAAAAGGAAGTCCAAGTAGCTGCTGCACGAGCACGAGCATATGAGGCTCCGGAAATGGATTACGAGCAAGAGATCGAACCCACAGCCCAGCTAAACCCACATGCTACATCATTTCACCCTCAATCAGCACCTCTGAGAGCAACAGCACCCGAGGAGACCGTCAGTCTGGCTCAGGCAATAGCAAGCTCTTTGAGTATAAGCCGCCTGCCTGTGCCTGAACCAACAATATTTAATGGCGAACCCATGAAATTCATCGATTGGAAGATGTCATTCATGTCTCTCATCGATCAGAAACCCCTCCCCGTAAGCGAGAAGATGTTCTATTTGAAAAGCTACCTCACTGGAGAGGCACACAAGGCCGTGCAAGGATTCTTCTACCGCAACTCGGAGGAGGCATATACGGGTGCATGGAAGATACTAGAAGAAAGATATGGGAATCCATTCATTGTCCAGAAGGCCTACCGAGATAAGCTCTCCACCTGGCCCAAAATTAGTGCAGCCGATCCTCTGGGACTTAGGGAGTTTGCAGACTTTCTACAAGGATGTGCGGAGGCAATCCCCCATGTCAAAGGCTTGGCAATCTTGAATGATTGTGAAGAAAATCACAAGTTGCTCAAAAAACTGCCGGAGTGGATTGTGCGAAGGTGGAGCCGAATCGTCGTTGGAGAATTGGATGAGTCTGGAAATTATCCAGACTTCACTAGCTTCACAGCATTCTTAAACAAGGAAGCCCGTATAGTATGTAATCCTGTTGCCTCCCCATTTCTAATGAACTTTAAGACCACAGATGACACATTACCCGAGAAAGCCAGAGTCCTCAACACCAGCGCTCAATCAGAGAATTTCACCAGACAGATGGGAGAAACAACCGATTACAGGCCAAGACCACCATGCTCCGTCTGCAAGGATGAGACACATAGCATTGCTAGATGCCCCACCTTCGCTTCAAAAACTATGGAGCCATAAAAAAGCGTTCATCCATGAACATCACCTCTGTTTCGGATGCTTGAGGAAGGGACACGTCTCCAAAGATTGCGAAAGGCGACACACCTGTAGCACCTGCCGTCGACAACATCCTACTTGCCTGCATGAAGAGCGGAGACAAAGACCAGAGGAGACAACAAATAATGGTGCAGTTTCCGCAGATAACTGCACAAACCAGGAAGTTCACAGGGTCATGTCTTACGCATCAACACAGTATACCCCCGCTACTTCAAGCATAGTGCCGGTCCTGGTATCTTCAGTACTAGAGCCAAAGAGAGAAGTCCTCACCTATGCATTGCTTGACACACAGAGCGATTCAACCTTCATTCTTGAAGATCTGCTTGAGTACTTGACTGTCGACCCTAAACCAGTGAAGTTGAAACTCAGCACGATGGCAGCTGTTGACACAGTCTTAACAAGTAAGAGCATTGGTGGTCTACAAGTTCAAGGACTTCAATCTGGGAAACGCCTCCAAATAAAGAAAGCCTACACCCGTAATTTAATCCCAGTGGATAAATCTTACATCCCGACCAAGAAAACAGCACTGCTGTGGCCCCACCTCGAACACCTAGCAGACAAGATACCACCACTTCAAGACTGCAAAGTAGGACTGCTAATTGGATATAACTGTCCATCAGCACTAGCCCCGCTGGAAGCCGTCATAGGTGCTGAAGATGAACCCTTTGCGCAGCGAACTGAGCTTGGCTGGAGCATAATAGGCCCATTGAATCCTCATCCAGGCAAGCAGAGAAGTCAAAGCTTCGTCCACGGTACAGCAAGGGAGCCAGCGTCATTTCAGGATGAACCAGAGCAAGAGGAGAAAGATAACCAAGGAAGAGAAATGATCAAAGAGGAAAATGTCCTCACTGAGAAGGCTGGAAAGGTTGTGGATGTAAACATGGAGTCCGAATCACCCCCTAAAGAGCCGTTTCAAACTCTTGGATCTGTCTGCCAACAGTCTAAGGGTCCAGCCACCTGTCTAGAGCCTCAACTGCTACCACCTGAGTATCTCTGCATCTCCGTCGCTGCCCCATAATAGGCCTAATCACCCTAAAGACGTCCCCTCTTCATCTGTCTTGGAAGCAACGCCACCCAAACAACACACACATTATACATTCAAAATGATTATACCGAAAAGCGGTCAGATCATGTAATCTGGAAATCCCATATGGTTAATTTATTTTGCTGAGGTGCGCATAATGGGTTTGGGGGGAGTGTAACTGACCGCCAACCTCCTATTTTTGCCCGAGTTTCTCTGTCTTTATAATTAATATGTTCACTTCCCTTTCGCTGAGTTATTGTAGTGCTTTGCACCATCAACTGGATTTGAACAGCTTGACACTGTGATTACCTGTAGCGTCCACAAGATGGCAGTCCCCCGTTAGCCCCCCCCCCCCCCCTCCCCATTCTCGTTCTCCGTCCCTGTAAAGACGAGTCGGAGACCCCGCTCGTGAAGCCGCATTTTCACTCGTTCCAAGATGGCGTGGCAGCGTGTTCTCTCTTAGCAGCAAGAATAAATGGAGCCTGAGAAACGCGATTTTGATCTACTGAGAGACGAATAGAGCTACCTGGAATGAGCACATGTAAACCCCCGGAGGTACGTACTGAGCAGATTGGCTATCCTCGAGTTGTTCAGTCTAGTTGATGGTGACATTGTTTGTTTGTTTGTTTGTCAGTGTGCCACTGAGCGACGTCCGTGACGTACCTACAATGCCTACAACCCTCGTTTAACACCCTTGGTGGGCGGATTGAGGTATGCGCAATCGTTGGTGTTATTTGTATTTATCCGTGTTTGTATGAATGTGAATGTATTCTCGTCAGGTCTGGTTAATGTGTTGTTGTGGACGTATTTTACCCCCTTTGATTTCTGCTATGTAAATTAAATGGAGGTATAGCCTGACCAACTTCAGTGTTTGGCACTTTACATTTTGCACTTTTACACGGTGGATAATTCATTTTAATAGTAGATCGTTTATTAAAGTTACATTTAGAAGTCTGTTTTCTTTGAATGTTTGTATTTTATCCATTTACACTTTAACTTGGGGAAAGGTATTTTAAAGGTTAATTGTCAAATAAACTTTGCTTTTAACAGTCATCATTCAATCTGATGCGAAACTTTATATTGGTATTTTGTATGTTTAACCTTTATTGATCCCTTGTATATGTTTGATCTTTTTATAGTTTTCACGGTGTTTACCATGAGTGAGTGACCGAAAGAAAAATAAACTGTGGATCACCAGTCGAGACTCCCCGCCTCCTGTTTGTCCAAACCAAGGGCCGTTACAATGGGTAATCGGCTACTGTGGCTAATGCTAGCGGCACGCTAGTGACTTTACGTGGCAGTAAAATGCCACTGAATGACCAAATTGATATAACTTTTAACCATTTCGAATAACACTGTTTCCATACGGACCACCAGCGTTGGTTAGTTGTTTATAACGTGGTTATATTTATAACGTACTCTATCTCTGATACACTGAAAAGCAGTGGTTCTCAAATGGGGGTCCCAGGGGTTCCGCGAAAAGTTTTCAGGTAATTTTTTTTTTTTTTTTCTTTTTTTTTTTTTTATATGTTTTTTTTTTATGTTTTTTTTTTTTTTTTTTAATGCTACATGTTACTTATTCCTTCTCAAACTACTTCCTACATGGTGCTAGTCTAACAAAATATCTTGGCTGTCATTGATTGTGTTGCATAGTGGTTTTCTGTACTGTTGACAAATTGTGATATTGCAAGTCGCTTTGGACAAAACAAAAGCGTCTGCTAAATGACGTAATGTAAATGTAATGTAATAAAAAAAAATATATAGATATATATTTTTTTGCAAAATCTTCATAGTTCAACGAAAATAGTTTATGCTTTAAATCTAAAATGGTTCATGGATTACATTCTAATAACAAACCTATCAAATTAAAAGTCAAGCACGTTACCGTGGAAACAATTAAGCTTAGCCCAAAATCACAAATCAGAATGAGGGGGTCCCCGGTATATTTTCTATCTTGTAAGGGGTCCTTGGCTGAAAAACATTTGAGAACCTCTGCTGAAAAGACTGCCTGTCATACAAAAAAGAAAGAAAGTGGGATTGGGAGGCGGTTCTGGGCACTGGAGTTGGCGTTGGCCAATCCTGGCGTGTTCCGCCCCCAAATCGAGTGTGTTCTGGCGCTAAGCGCGTGGGTTCCGGGACAACCAGGCTGTCTGAGGGGCGTGCCACTTACGTTAACGTGAGGAGCAGTGCGGTAAATACAATATTCCTGGAATGCAAGTTTAACGAACCAGTTACATGTCCTCTGCATTCTACATCAAATTAAGACATTACTGTTTGTTTTATTTTGTATGTTACATACTTATTGGCCAGGTTATTAGTTAGTTTATGGGCTAGAAATCTGAAACCAGTTTGATAAATAAGTTCACTGAATTTGCAACCTTTCTACGTATACCTGGTTATGGATCATTTTCGAGGAACCATAGCATGCACACTTTGGTAGGTTAGGGTATTCCATAATACCTTGCGCCCCTTCCAAAACGACGACGAAGAACGGGGCGAGCCCGAGCGAGCCCCTAATGGCGACGCCCACAAAGCCGACCGCATCAGAAAAAAGTGAAACAACGTTGGCTAAATAACAAACATCTGTCACTTTCTTTTCGTTTTTATTCTAGAATAGTCAATAACGTCAACATTTACTTAAATTTAGTGCAGTCAGATGTTTGTACAGTGTCAGGAAAGTCACTTTTGAGTAGGAAGCATTTTACCTGACGGTGTTCTGGACAGCAGCCAGCTAGTTAGGTTGCTAATATAACTAACATTTAAACGTTAGTTATATTATGCTCCGCCCGCCCCAAAGCAGGACTACACAGCCAGGATGATAGCAGCATTGCAGACCTTCAAGTGTAAGTGGAGTTCGTTTTAACTGTGCTTTATGATAAGCTGTCATTACTTCCCATTTGTAGCGTTTGTAACATTTTCGTTAGCTGGGTTTTACGCTTTTAATTTGAAGGCGGAAAGGGGAAATGGTGTGATCGTAGATTGAATTGACACTGGTCTGTCAATTCTATCAGTTCATATGTACCATTTCCCTTTTTCGCCTTCAAATTAAAAGTGTTCACGTTAGCCTGTGAATCCTCGACCTTTCTGGATTATAAAAGTAGTATAACGCTAGAGAAAACAGCCCCCAGTTTTATACAAATTTATTGCCAAATGCTTTGGGATTCAACTTGATCAATCTTGGTCAGAAGAAATCTTGTATATTCAATGGAAACAGCACCAGTGTGACCTGTCATGTGCAATGCTACCTTCAAGCATGAGGACGTCTGAAACAAGTTATTTTTCATCCAGCTATATTAAAATTAGTTACCTAATTAATCAAGTATCTAGTTAGGTAGCTAGGTGATAGGACCTCACTTGAGTTACAGACAGACCCATTGATTAAACGTTTAAAAATACAGTGTAAAACAGGAGAAATTATGAGACATTATAGATCAAGATGTCTGGAATGGGCCTCCATATTGGAAAAATCTTGATTTTTGTGTGTGCCAATTTTGGTGTGAATGATTTTCCATTAAAATGTATTTAATCTGCTCCACTTTGGCTAGATACATGTTGAAAGAAATTAAAGAAGGTCCAATCCATAAGTTTGGGGGGGAAATAAATGTTCAAAAAGTGTTTTTTAATACCAATGAGTGAATGCTCCGTTACGTAGCCTAACTTAAAAAATTTGGCCAGCCGCGTCTCTCTGCGTTCAGCCATTCGAAAGCGATGCATGTGTGTGATTCTCCTCCTAGAGAGGTAGAGATTTGCTGGATGTGACGTTCTACGGGGTCTCAAGCCTGTCTCTTGCCGCTTCAGCCATTATTAAACACCAACGAAGAAGAAGGCTACGTTAGCATGTTGTATTTTTAGCTGCTGTGATGATATTGTGGTTTTGTCCCACCTACAGTATAGATAACGTTAGCTTAGCTGCTATGGATTTACCACCCAGAAGCTTTTGTGTGGATAATGCAACAGTCACAAATATGCCTAGCCTTATTACCGTTGTGCTTATGGTCATGGATCATTGACTGACTGCAGTAACAGATCTGTTCCGTTTGGTCAGCTAACAGTTAGCTGCTGAGGCTGCCTATCATAACGTTAGCTTCCTTGCTAACTGATAATAATGTGATGATAATCATATGATAATCGATTACCACCCAGAAGCTTATTTGTTTTTGATTATTTGTTATCAATATTGCATTTTTTGTGTGCTCAAACCTCACCAGGTAGGCTATATGTAGTAACCGTTTTTTTTTTTAAAGCAATCGGCCCCGTGAGGCTGTTTACAGTGATTTTACAACAGCTAAGAAGTGTTTAGGCTGTGAAAGTGGCGTGCCATATGAACACCTACAGTAGCTGTAGCTGTTGTAAAATCACTGTAAACCATGGCTTCTTGGGGCTTATTGCTTAAGAATACATGGCCATTTAAATGTCTAAATAGTTTAGGGAAGTGACTTTGATACTGTAGCTAACTGTAGCTGTCTGACTTAGGACAGTAGCAGCAAAAGTGTCTTGAGTGACTCAGGATACACTTGCGCTAAAAATTATTGGAGACACTGCCACAAAACAAGTAGTGTCACTTCTTGACCAGCAAAATTTTCCAGGGCATTTTTTTAAAACTTGGAATATCTTAAATCACTCAAAGTAATAATTGGCAATATTTTCAGAATGTTTGCTACTCCCTCTGGCTGATTGATACAGTATAATGCCATAGCGATTCAACCTATACCCAATATTTACTTTTACTTTTTAAGAGCGTCAGTTATAGACATCACTCAAAGTAAATCAACAGAAGATCCAAGGAAAAAGATGTCACAGTCCTGCCCACACTGCCTGATTGACAGGTGATTTGTGGGAAGTGCAGTGCAGAAACACCACAGCAATGACGAGCGCCTAGTAACAAAGATGTCCGCTCGCTAATTGTTTTTGTTTTTTTCGCAGTGTGGGGTGCGGGGCATGAGCACAAAAGGGCAGTCTTGCACTAAACATGGGCTATTTTTAGAATAAAGGAGAGCCTTTCTTAAGTAGGTTACTTCTTCATGGATACACTGCCCCATTTAAAGACGATGGTAAACTAAACTCTTTGCAGAATAAGCACACTAACATGCTGCCGTAGTACAACAAAGGGGTGTGAGTCCTCTATGTGTCCTCCTACACTCCTCCCCTCTGCTTTCCTCTACCAGCAAGTCTTCACCTCCCTGTCTGGCCCAATCCAAATGTCTTCACCTCCCTCTCATTTCCTGATGGTTAGTATTACCGCTTTAAAAATTTAATTATCATTAAAACCATGTTTGATTACCGCACTTTGAAAAACACAGTAAATACTGTCCATCATCAGACCTTTCAATAAACTTGCTGATCAATGACTGATGATTTCAATGAGTGCATCGGTACTTTTTAGGTCTGATTTTTCAATATAAAACTTGTTGAAATGATTTCAGTGAGTGTATCAGTCCTTTTTAGGTCTGAATTTTCAATATAGAACTTGTTGAAATGATTTCAGTGAGTGTGAGTACATTTTGGGTGTGAGTTTTCAACATACATTTTTTAATGATTTCAGTGAGTGTATCGGTAGTTTTTGGTCTGATTTTCTATATAAATTTAGAACTTGTTGAAATAATTTCAGTGAGTGTATCGGCACTTTTTGCGTCTGGGTTTTCAATATAAAACTTGTTGAAAGGATTTCAGTGAGTGTATCAGTACTTTTGGGTCTGATTTTTCAATATAAGACTTGGTGAAATGATTTCAATTAGTGTATCGGTTCTTTTTTAACTTTTTCAGCACATTTTAACAATACCACGATAATACTGATAATAACTGGCAATTTTGGTATCTATAATTCCTGGAAGGTGGCCATTTGGATAGGGTCTCTCTCTCTCCCTCTCCTCAAACTTCTCTATCTTCACTTCCATTGTTCATCTCTTCCAGTTCACCCTTCCCCATGCTCTTCAATTCTCCTTTCTTCTCCTGTTTTCTCCTTTCTACTCTTTGTTTCCTCTTCCACCCCTCCCTGTGTTCTTTCTCCCCTCTCTTTCCATTCTCTCTTTCATTAACTCCCTTGCTTCCTCTCCTCCTCTCTCCTCACTAAGCCACTCCTCCTTTCTCCATCTCTCTCTCCAACATGTCATCCCTTCCTCCTCTCTCCATCCCTCTTTTTTTGATCCCCTCCTTCCTTGCCATCTTGCATAAAAGTAAAAATGAGGCAGGACACACACACACACACACACACACACACACACACACACACACACACACACACACGCACACACACACCAGGCTCTTAAGAAATCACTGTGCAAACACCATATGTTTGATTCTCAAGGTGTACAAACATAAAATGACTATTTGTGTGTGTGTGTGTGTGTGTGTGTGTGTGTGTGTGTGTGTGTGTGTGTGTGTGTGTGTGTGTGTGTGTGTGTGTGTGTGTGATGTTTGTCTACCTCTCTCTATAGCTGTCTCATCAATTGTTTTTTGTTTCTTCCCCCATAAGAGCAGAATTTGACACTGTTTCCATCAGGGACGTGCACAGATAGACCCCAGGTGGTGCCAAAGCACCTGTCCTTTTAGTTACTACATTGTGTCTTACATGTTTCTGTAGTATGTGTGTTGAGCCTGTACTTTAGCAGTAAGTTCATGCAAATCTGTGGTATACAGTGTTGGGCAAGTTACTTTATGTACTATATGTAATATACTACATATTAGTAGTTACTTTCATTTGAAAGTAATAAGTTACTTTACAATATAAATTTCTGTGTAGAGTAACTCGTTACTTATTACACTACTTTTGCATTACTTTTCACCAAAACAACAGTAGTAGGAGAATGGCATCGCCTCCCCGGAACATCCCGAAAAGGAATTCCAATCGTTCTTGAAGTCAGTGTAAACTGCCCAAAATTCGAAATGTTATTATTCACACACACATACAGTATATATATATATAGAGAGAGAGAGATCCTTTCCAAAAAATTAGAATATCATGGAAATACCATGGATGACCGTGGGCTTCAGCGGATTGTCAAGCTAAGACGATTGAACAATTTGGCAGAGATTCAGAGGGAGTGGACTGAGGCTGGAGTCAGTCATAACTGAGTAACTGCTGATTTTCTTCACACTATTCTAATTTCTTGAAATACTGTTTTGGGGGTTTTCTGGAGCTATAGGCCAAAATTATGAAAAATGAAACAAATAAAGGCTAGAAATATTTCACTTTGTGTGTAATGAATCTAAAGTTTCACTTTTTGAAAGGAATTATGGAAAAAAACTAACTTTTCCATGATATATATTTTTTTTAAAGGATCTGTGTATATATATATATATATATATATATATATATATATATATATATATATATATATATGGTGGGCACAAGTGTGGTCACGCAGGGACACCACACTGTATTTCTTATATAAATAATTATGAGAGGGGTGCCCTTTTTTTCATTTGAGCACCTGGCCACCTGCCCCCAAAAATGTCTTTGCAGGCCACTATGTGTTGTGTGTGTATAGACGTGTGAGTAAAGTGTGTGTCCTTATTTGCAGTCTTTTTCCATCTTCATGTGATTATGCTTGGAACCAGGGCACCACCACAAATCAGACCTTGTCTCAATGGGTTCCCGTGTTTAAATAAAGGTAACATAAAAATAAAAAAATCTGTGTGTTTGCGCCATTGTTATGTTGTGTGTGTGAGGCTGTGTGACTTCATCACACCCCGGCTTGATTATTGTAATTCACTGTACTGTATGTTGGCATCGATCAGTCGTTGCTCCGCCGCTTACGGCTGGTGCAAAATGCGGCCGCTCGACTCCTCACCGGCACCAAAAAACGCCACATTACCCCAGTCCTGGCCTCTCTCCACTGGCTCCCCGTCCATTCCCGCATTGATTTTAAATGACTGCTGACTGTTTTTAAAGCCCTAAACGGGCTGGCACCACCATACCTCGCTGAGCTCCTGCATCACCATACTCCATCCAGAGCCTTAAGATCAGCTGACCAGCTGCTGCTGGAGGTGCCCAGGACCAGGCTCAAGACCAGAGGGGACAGAGCCTTTTCGATAGCAGCCCCTAGGCTCTGGAATAGCCTCCCCCTCCATATTTGATCAGCCCAGAGCCTCGTGGCCTCCCTTCGACCTGAGTTGAGCCTGCCTCCTGACAACCAAATTGCTGTTATTTTGGTTTATTTTATCAATTGTATTTGTTGCACTTTGTATTGCACTTTGCTTGGTAGCAGTATATTTTGTACTTGTTGTTTCGTCGTTGTAAATGTGCTCTATAAATAAACTTGACTTGACTTGACTGTATAAGTGTGTTCGGGTTTAATATTGTGTACTGTATGTGTGCACGGTTATGTTTGTGTGTGTGTGCGCGCGGTTACGTTTGTTTGTGTGTGTGTGTGTGTGTGTGTGTGAGGCTGGTTAAGTGCATCATTTATCGTTCTTCGGCTCGCTCCTATCGATCGATCGCTCGTCACTCGGCTTGTTTTGCGGCGAGACGTTGGCTGTTTTCCAGGTCAGACTCTCAGCGAATCCACCTCCACCCCACCTCCCCGCCTTTCCTTGGCCTCCTCAAAGAGAGGGAGAGACCCCCCCCCCCCCCCCCCCCCCCCCGGGAAACCTCCGCGAAACCCCCACTGACTCCCTCTTGTCCCATTCAGTCGCTCTGTGGCCTTGGAGTGGAGTATTTCTCTATCGTCAAAACAATATTGGAACTCTTTCATCTGCTTGCTATCCTACATGGACTGAGAAAATGCATTGTGTGTGTGTGTGTGTGTGTGTGTGTGTGTGTGTGTGTGTGTGTGAGTGAGAGAGTGAGTGAGAGAGAGAGTGTGTGTGTGAGTGTGAGTGTATGTGTGTGTGTGTGTGTGTGTGTGTGTGTGTTCACATATATTCTCTGTGCCAACACACAAGCATCTGCTTCCTTTTTCCTTCTCTGTCTCTCTTTCTGCTATCAGGCCTGGCTTTAGTCACACACACCCTGGCAGGAAGACACACACACGCACGCACACGCGCACACACACACACACACACACACACACACACACACACACACACACACACACACACACACACACACACACACACACACACACACACACACACACACACACACACACACACACACACACGCAAACACACACACACACTCTTGCACGTCCACACAGAAGCAGCCAGCTGCCTGGTTCTCACCAGAACACGCTCGATTTGGGGGCGGAACACGGCAGAATTGGCCAACGCCAACTCCAGTGCCCAGAACAAATCATCTACACGCTATGGCCCGCCTCTCAACCCTCTTTCATCTCAGGCAATATCTGTTTTCACTCTGATACGTCACCGACCCTCTCTGAGACCCGCTTCATGTGCTCTTTAAGGAAAAGGATCAAATCACATGCTGTCTATAACTTTAATAAATAAAAATACAAATTGTGGCTATATCAGCCAGCATATCAGATGATATCGATATATCCGTGCTAGGCCAATATCGGCCGATAAACTCAGCTGACCGATATATCTATATATATATATTACCGATATATATATTACAGAAACTCCCTATCTTAAGTCTGAAGTTAGGATAGGTCTAGTTTAAGATAGGATTTTTCCTGATTTCGTATTACTGAAGCAAATTCTAACTAACTTTAGGAATCCTATCTTATTTTACTAAATCTTATCTTATGTCTGGTTAGGAAATCCTAAATACCCAATCCAACATCGCACATCGGTTATCAACTTTTATGCCTGTTACCTAGCAACAGACACTACTTCCTCCATTCTCAACTGGTGGAAGTAGCTAGTAGCACTAGTAGGCTAACGCTAATACTGTGTTAGGGTAACTGTTTAATATGATAGCCAGCGTTAGCTTTGAAGAGGAGCCAAATTGCTGATGGCTGTTGCTACCTCGGTTAAATTGCTTGACATAGCAGGCTGAGATATTTTTGCAATGTTGGCTACTTCGCTTTGGAAATCTCCCTTGGCAAAAAAACAAACAAAAAAACAACAAAGTGTATTCGTCATTTGTTATACAACCGGGAGAGCCCCGTGTCGCCTGCTGGTTGGCCTCTCCAACACTGGTTGCAGCTCCTCTACTAACTGCAGAATCATATCTCGGGGGAGCCTGTATCGATTAATGAGCGTTTTCTCATCAAAGTGCAGCACATCATTCAGGTCCATATGAGCCTTTCAGCAAATAAGTTACGCCTGTGGACATTTTGTTGGTTTTGTAAATGTAAGCTCAGCCATTACGTTAGAGATTGAAGTTAGCAAAACACCAAACAGTTAGCCTAACTATAAAGCTCCAGCTGAATTTAGATAGGACAGCCTAATGGGTATCTTAAAGTTAGGAGGGTTGCTTCTGTAATACACTTTTCCTATCTTACATTAGGATGCAAATATTGACTTCATCTGTAATATTAGGGTTAGGTTATTGTTTAAGTCCTAACTCTAATTACCATGGTTACCAAACAGTTAAGATAGGATTTTCAAGTTAGGAAGTTTCTGTAATATGGCCCCAGGTCTGTCTGATACAGACGATAAAGGTCACCTTGTACGTCAGTATCAGATGCAAAGAGAACTGTCTGGACTAACTGTGTGAATGTGAGACATGCTGACAGGACATAAACTGCATTCTCTGCGAGCCTTCACATAAACATAAGGTTAAAAAAATGTCTAAGCTCTCATCCACTTCCTCAGTTAAAATGTGTGAAATTCATAAATGCATTTTCAATATTTTGTTAATTTAGTTGAAACAGAATCTGCTGTTTCATGGCAAATACAATGACTTCTTTCGCTCTATTGCTTTCTGTGGAGATACCACGCGCTTATTTTAAATTGACGTCTAGAGGGTCAGCGACTTGATCTACCGGGTCACATGACCTTCTTAGCCATCATTTCAAGTGTCAAAAGGGGAGACTGGGGGTTTCTCCAGGACACTGGCAATATGTTTCCTTTCTCTGCTGCTCTTTTGTCAATCAGTCACTGATCTCACTGTCACCAGGACAATGGCAATAAAGTTTCTCTTTGTTCTGACTGCATGTGACTGAGAGGAAGGGTCTGCGTCCTGAGATTCTCTGAGCTCACTATCTTGTGTGTGTGTGTGTGTGTGTGTGTGTGTGTGTGTGTGTGTGTGTGTGCGTGTGTGTGTGTGTGCGTGCGTGTGTGTGTGCACGTGTGTGCGTCTCCTCATGTGCCTAGTTTCCTTGAATCAGTAGTGTGTGTGTGTGTGTGTGCCGTGTCTCCTTGAGTGTGCGTGCAAGTGTGTGTGCTGTGCTTCCTTGTGTGTATGTGTGTGCAAGTGTGTGTGTCACCCCTAGAGGACAATAGCCTGGGTCATCTGACTGAGAGGCTGCAGACCACTCGTATCACATGACGGAGACTGAAGGCCACGTCTTTGTTACCAGGCCTATTGTCAAAGCTAAGGAGACAGCTGGGGCAGGGGAAAGGGAATCACTGCACACACACGCACGCACGCACGCACACACACACACACACACACACACACACACACACACAGGCGCACACACAGGAAGACATACACAGACACATATGCACGAGCACACACACACACACACACACACACACACACACACACACACACACACACACACACACACCACCTCCTCGTGACTCCAATCAGGCTCAGTGACAGCGATGATGCCTTCTTCTTCCCAACTACAATACTGGACACACACACACACACACACACACACACACACACACACACACACACACACACACACACACACACACACACACACACACACACACACACTGCAGCGAGCAGATAGCTATAATTATAGTGACAGAAAGTGACAGGTGGCATTGTCTCTACAGCTCATTGTCAAGCAGCGAGAGAAAGAGAGAGAGAGAGAGAGAGAGAGAGAGAGAGAGAGAGAGAGAGAGAGAGAGAGAGGGAGTTAGAGTGAGCTACTTAGTTCTTACTTACTTTGTGTCCAATGACATTGAGCGATGAGTGTTGATTATTTATTTATTTGTGTTTATTTGATATAGGGGCAGATACAATGTACATGACAAAGTTAAGTTAAGGAGTTGATCAATACTACAGTCCACTGGTTGTCTGTGGGAAGCTTTGATTGTAATGTGACAATTCATTCTACACAAGGATGCACAAAAATATGTATTGTTGTTGTTGTTGTTGTTGTTGTTGTTAGTATATTGGCATGGGTTTCAATGGGGGGGGCACTGCTTACACCTAATTTCTGGCATGAAAATACACACATTTTAAGATATTGACAATTGGCACAAAACATGTTGGGAATCTTTGGCAGCTTTGATCCAAACAATGATCTACCAGTATTGGCCTTAAAAAACACATATCATGTGACATAGAGACTGGTGTTTTGGGGAACAAGTAGGCCAAGGTCTTGCAACATTCAAAGAAAATCACCCTGAAAGTTGGTGAACAAGCTTGCTTTGCCCTGAACAAGCTTAGTTTAAGTATTTAGTGATCCTAAAACGTTTTGTTTGTTATATTGTGTGTTCTTCAACATCTAAACTTGTGTAATATGATTTTCCCCTCGCAAAATACAACAACAATATTTTTGATTTCTGCGCTTTCATGGCTGCTTACTCGTTACCCCTTTCTTTTTTGTGTGAATTTTTTTTAATTGGTGTTTTCAGTGAATAAATAAAAACAAGGCAAAGCCAGGCAAGGATGTGGTTATAACATCAAACAAAGAGAGGAGGTAAATATACATTCTTGATTTGCGAAAGACGAGATAAGATTTTTTTTCCCCAGAATCAGTAAAATGACCAAATAAACATCGATAAACAAGAGTCAATAAAAAAGGGGAAGGGCAAGGGGAGTTTAACAGATATAGCCCCCCCCCCAACACACGTTACCCCTTTCAACAGGCCGTGGCGTGGCACATCACTCTAGTGTGTGATGAAATATGACGCAAATGCCAAAAGCGATACATTCAGTCAGGACAGAGAGAGAAGTCAGAGAGAGGAAGCGGAAAGGAAAAGAAAGGAGGACAGGTGTAGTCTTTGAAATTCACCTCTTCTCAAAAGGCTGTTCTTTGTGTGTGTGTGTGTGTGTGTGTGTGTGTGTGTGTGTGTGTGTGTGTGTGTGTGTGTGTGTGTGTGTGTGTGTGTGTGCGTGCGTGCGTGCGTGCGTGCGTGCGTGTGTGTGTGTGTGTGTGCGCGCGTGCGCGCGTGCATCTGTGCGTCTGTGCCTTCTGGGTAGGTTACAACTAGAAGGCAAGGGAAGAGAGGAGGGGACGACAAAGAGAAGTGAGTTAGAAAAAGTGACAACTGGACAATGATAGATAGATAGATAGATAGATAGATAGATAGATAGATAGATAGATAGATATACTGTAGATAGATAGATCAATCGATCAATCCTTCATTGTGAGTCATTTCTTTATAGCTCAAGAACCCTTTTTTCATGACAAGAGATTGTCCAATTAGCAGAGGTGGCAAAAGTACACATATTCTTAATCAAGTAGAAGTGGGCTACAGATACTTGTGTAAAAAAGAGAGTAAAATTAGAAGTATACTGATTCAACTTATTTACTCAAGTTAAAAGTAAAAAAGGACAGGCTCTGAAATGTACTCAAAAGTATAAAGTAAAAAGTAGCCCTCCGAAGGACATTTCTAACAGATGTTTCTGTGCAAAGCTAACTTAACCTCATGTCATATTAATATAATTTGAAGACTATTCAACTTGAAAGATCCCCTCCCTAAAGGCAGACAAACAAACAAATGTTATTCTGTCTGCCGTGCATTAAAACTAAAGTAACGAGCCTGTTGTGAAAATGTAAGGTGTAGAAAGCACAGATATAAATTGTTGTGTTAAAATCTAGGGAGTAAAAGTAAAAAGTTGTCAGAAAAATAAAT
>NW_028151730.1:0-12500 GCF_964638095.1 Poromitra crassiceps | reverse complement strand
AGTATGTTGACTAAGAACACATTAGTAGTAGTGTAGGGTTAGCACCCCTTGAAAAGAAAAATAATAATATTTTTTTAGAACTTCCTCAAAAGGGCACTTCCGCTTTTTTGAAAAGGGGAAGTGATTTCTTTTTGGGTAAAAATCAATTTCTCAGTACTTCTGCAAAGTGTACTTCTCCATTTTTTTGTCTTGTGCTTAAAAAACACTTTTCTTGTGGAAAGTGGTTATTTCAATAGTTCTGCAAAGTGTACTTCTCCATTTTTTTGCCTTGTGCTTTTAAATCACTTTTCTTGTGGAAAGTGGTTATTTCAAAAGGCCTCCAAAGGCCACTTCCCCATTTTACCCCATACCACAATACATTTGAGCAATCATTATGCAAACCCAGCTGGATCATTTTACATAGTGGGTAATATCTCTTTTGCTCGCTGTTGTTATGGACGCGACTTGTGAAACACCAACGACTTCCGCAGCACGCACCACGTCTCTTCGTGACAAGAGACGTGCAGCACGCAGCACGTCTCTTGTCACGAAGAGACTTGCTGCGTGCTGAACGCCTCTATGACGCAACTCCACGACAGGAAGCACTTCCCTTTATAAGGACGAGAGCGATCAGCTGAGTACAATCACAAAGCCATAGCTGTTAGTTTCTTTGAGAGAGGCAGTGACGGCAGAGCGCAGCAGCAGCAGCATTTTTGATCCCAACTAACAACAATTTTTTGATCTCGGCCAAAATGCATTTTGGCCCATTTTAGAGCTACTAAACTAATATGTCTATAACTAATTGTCCCTCCCATCCCATCTCACCCCCAACACCAACGACAGATTCCACTGCCTGTTGATGTTTTCTCTGACTCAACCGGCCCCCAGGCTTCCCCTTTCCACCCCCTCCCCCACGTGACGTTGTCTATTACCACGGCCGGTGTTCTGTCGATTTCACAATCTCACACATAGAGACCCAGACTTCCCCTGCCAGCCCCTCCCATCCCATCCCCCACGTGACATTTGTCTATTACCATGGCCGGTGCTCTGTCGATTTCGCAATCACTTCCGTTTTAAATAAACTTGTTTGTTTTTGACCGTCAGGTGGGCGTTCCCTACATCACGTAACACCCCTTGAAAGCTACGAATAGCGGAGAGATCAGGTGGGCGTTCCCGGCAACACGTAACGCCCCCTTGAAAGCTATGAATAGCTGCTTGCTCACGTATTTCTCTGACTCACCCATAGAGGCCCCACAGTTTTTTCCTCCCATGCCCACTTATATGTATGTACAATACAATGTACAATGTATCCACCATTCAAATATTCCATAATTGCATATTGTGCATGCAAATATTCCATAATTGCATGTTGAGCAGGCTATCTTAGCTAGTATAGCCTACTAATGTATAGCAAAGCATTCTGGGTATTCCCAAGGCTATTCTGTAGATTCCATCCGGGCAACACACACACACACACACACACACACACACACACACACACACACACACACACACACACACACACACCCACCCACCCACCCACAGACATATTCACAGCCAGCCACAAACACACGCACCCACAAATTCACAGGTAAACATGACACACTGAAACATTCCAGTCAACTTCATCATTCATGTGTGATATTATGTATTTTCCCATGTTTTTCCCACTCCGGATCCAATTGTGACATCACCATGATGATTTTTGATAGGCTATAAGCCTATTAAGCTTTGAACTAAATTTGATTAATACAGATTGAGGTTTCAATTTCAGGTTTTGAATTGAAAACGATTGAATACAGACTATCTTGTATGACTATGCCGTTTGCCCTGTCTCCCTTATCGCCGTAATGCATTATGGGTAGTCAGATACTACCGGTACTTTGGCTAATGTATCAGCTAACGCTACTTACTTTGCATTACAGTAAAACGCCACTGAATGACCAAATTGATGCATTGATAAAAGTTAGTTTGTTGTTTATGCGTATGCAATAACGGATGCGTTATTATATTTACTGGAATACATACACACGACAGCCTATGTGTCCTATCAGAGTTTGTTACGTTATTGTACAGCATTTGGTTCAAACACAGCTGCATCACTATACGTGTGAGCGTAAGTATTAATGGTTTACAACTTGTTTGTGTTGTACAGCATTTGGTTCAAACATATGGCGACATTGAATCAGTGTTAGCTTAGCGCTAGCTAGCTAGCATACACTACGATCTGTAGAATTGGCCTGGTCTTGGTCGATATGACCAAAAATTGATATAACGTTTCAGTAGCATGGACCCCTCTCGTTTTTTATTACAGTTGAAGATTTCACAAATCTCAACCACTCTCAATCTTGGTACAATCCAGACCCCGGATATCCGTGACCTACGGATATTATTTCAAAATATGAATCTTGGAACGTGAACAAACATCTTAGTTTTATTTTTCGTATTTTTATATGATTATTTTAATAGTTACTAACTATATTATTATATAACTAACTAGTCCTCCTCACAGAATTGGTTAATTTACTGTGAGACTTTATGTTTTGTAGACAAACACCAAGTATATATAATAATGGTATATAATAATAATCTTTGTAATACAATTGTTATAAAATTAAAACGTATATCACACTTACAATATGTTTTGTTGTATGTATTACAACTTAATTCAACTTTGTCTCTCCCCACCTCTCCTCTTCTCTCCTCTCCACACCTCACCCCTCCTATCTCCTCTCCTCTTCTCTCCTCTCCTCTTCTCTCCTCTCATCTCCTCTCCCCTCCCCTCCTCACCTCTTCTCTCCTCTCCTCTCCTCTCCCCTCTCTTCTCCTCTCCTCACCCCCTCCTATCTCCTCTCATCAACTCACCTCTACTCCTCCCCCCCCCCCCCCTCCCCCTCTTCTCCTTTCCTCCCCTCTCTTCTCTCCTCTCCTCACCTCTCGTCTCCTCTCGTCTCCTCCCCTCTTCCCTCTCTTCTCCTCTCCTTACAAGCCTATAGATGAGGGATTTCAGACAATGTGACTATTGTTACAATATGTTTGTTGTATGTATTACAACTTAATTCAACTTTTCTTACTACACTTTCCAAACATTAACACACATCAAACACAACAACTCTTTTCTTACTACACATTCCAAACATTAACACACATCAAACACAACAACTCTTTTTCTTACTACACTTTCCAAACATTAACACACATCAAACACAACAACTCTTTTTCTTACTACACTTTCCAAACATTAACACACATCAAACACAACAACTCTTTCTTACTACACTCTCCAAACATTAACACACATCAAACACAACAACTCTTTCTTACTACACTTTCCAAATGTTAACTGCATACATAATGTTATGTCTCGAAAGACAAGAGCTATGTAGCCTACTTTAAATCAGATCACTCCGGTGTACAAACATACATTGGTTGTCTAATAAAGTTTTACAAATCAATTAATTTGGTTGTCAACCATCGTTAAACGAAACTTAGTAGTTGTAAACTAAGTAGTTGTATCGATAAAGACTCTAATCGTTAAGCAGTCTCGAAAGTGGGGTCAATATCAATCTACAATCTAGATTGATTTGATTCACTAATTTGGCGTTCTCTCATGCAAAATATCCAACATCCAATATCCAGAAGTAGTGATTACTACACAGAAGTAACTTTAGTTCCACCATTTGCTCTTTGCTTCAAACATAATTTGGATCAGTTGTAACTTTGACCATTTCTAACAATTTCTAGACAGTGAATTTACACAAACACTTGAGTGAAATTCATAGTACCTACAGGGACTGTGATTGAATGAACGCAGATTGTCAGATTTGTTTACCAAACCCTTATCCTGGTGCCTGCAAGGGTCGTCTGTACCACTAATGTCAGCCACTATGTGTTACAATATTGGGCTGGTGTCATAGACCTGGCCCAAAAGTACATGCATCACATATATGTGTGCTGCATATATCCATATATGCCTCTACGTATGGGTTTATCATAATAGTCAAACATGGTTTTTCATGTTCTGACTTGCTGAAATGTGTGCTGCATATATACATGTTAGTTTACACATAATAGCCAAACATGGTTTTTCATGTTCTGATGTGCTGAAATGTTTTACACGTCACGTAAAACAGTTTTTAAAACAGTTAATTAGCCTACACAATGTGTTATTTCAGGTTATTGTAAGTTATTGCATAGTTGCAATCTTTCATACTTGCATACTTACAAGTGGGTTGTTTTTAATGGCATGTGATTTGCGGTACTAATTAACCAATGTGTAAGGTGATTGTCAATTGTCAATTGTAAATTGTCAATTGTGTAAGGTGATTGTGATGTCAGGTGATTGTAAGTGTGTCATACATACCTACAAGCCTTCATATCAGTTGGCTGTGTGAATGATTTTCTGTACCTCTTGGTGCGTCAGCATTGTCTTTGTCAGGCTTAGAAGCAATGTCTAAACAGTAAACAGTTTATGACAAGTGGTGGCAGCATGCTATGCTACTACACAAGACGTGTTATGGTACATAAATAATATGTAGCGTGTAATAATCTGAAGAACTCTGTCAGAGTTCTACTCTGTCATTATTTTTACATTTGACTTTGAGAACTATGATGAACTACTGTTAGTCTCTGTACTGATGTACAAAAGTAACAAGATTGAGGTTGTGAAATCTTCAACCGGAATAAAAAAACTGGATATAATATAACTGAATCAGGTAGGCCAAATTATTATCAGTCAGGTCGGTAATGACCGGGGGAAATTATATGATTATTGTCCATTGTGTGTGTAGGATACAACTTTGTTTATCATTCTACCCCCTCACACTATACAGTCTGTATTTAACTCAACACACTGTACCTACCCCTTGACCTCGGAGGGGCTCTTCTGTCAACGGGCCTGAGGCAAGGTGTGGTGATCACAAGCATTGGCATAAATATTGTGACAATGAAATTGGTAAATTGGTTAAGCAAAGCAAGTAATGCTTATGTAATGTAGTTTGTAAGATGTATTTTACAAGATATTTTCTGAGATTTGGTTATATTAACTTATTATTTATATTATTATTCTATTATTATTATTCTAATTATTATTATTCTAATTATTATCTACTATTATTCTAATTATTATATTATTATATTATTATTATTATTATTAGGGGTTATTATGTATATTAACTATACATATTAAAGTATAGATGATTGTTTTGCCCCCCCTTATTTGGTTGCCTTATCAAAACAAATGTATAGCATGTTAAAGTTTTAAATAAAGTCAAGTCAAGTCAAATCCAACAGGTCTTAATGTCAATTAATTTAGCTTTAACGTGTTTTGTGAAACACACACACACACACACACACCCACACATTGACCCCTCTCATATATACGTAACTGCCTACTGTACATATATTCCTTTCACACACACTTTTCAAAATAGACACTCTTTCATATTGTGATTCATAGTGATTCTTGTTTGTTTTATGTGATCCCGGTTTTTTAAGCAAACCGGATCCAGTTTCCTTGTATGTGTACATCCTGTACAAGACACATCCTGTACAAGGTACATACTACATTGGACTCAATGATCCACAGATGTATCAAACAAATGTATGTTTTACTGATACAAATGACCAAATTACCACAAATTCAACATGTAATGCCATTTTCTCAATAATTTTGGTCAAAACATTTGGTGTGACCCAGATCAGTCCTTGTAACGAGGACCTTCACTGGTGTATAGCCAGACTTGGCACATTTGGTGTGACCCAGATCAGACATTGTAATGAGGACCTTGTTATCACTGGTGTATACCCAGACTTGGCACATTGGATGTGGCCCAAGATCAGTCCTTGTAATGACTTGATCAAAAATATTACAGACAATATATATATATATATATATATATATATATATATATATATATATATAGTAAATATAATTGTATAATATATTCAAAGTATTGTTAATTGTTAATTATTATTATTCAAAAACCTGAAAATACTGTAAATAGCCTACTGTAAATAAACTAAAACTAAAACTTGGAACTTGTACTGTGTGTTAATTTAATGTGTTTTTGAAACACACAACCACATATAAAATCTCAAGTGAGATTTTGAGAAAGAAAAAAGAGAAAAGAAAAAAAGTTTAAAGTATATAAACCCCTCCTAGCTATGTGATTATGTCTGACACCTAGAGGCGAAACATGGTACTGAATTGGCTATCCAAATAGCACGTGGTAAACTAAGTACTTATCAAAGCAACTTATCAAACTCTTCATAACACCCTGACTACTGTAATAGTAGTAATACTGACAGGCTACAATTAGTTCAATTAGTTCAATTAGTTTAACTAAAACCAAGAAGAGAGGTCACATAACTTTACATCACATACATTTCACTGTTTTTTCCTGATTTTCACTGATTTACCTTTGTTTATTCTTCATGTGTAAAGCGCTTTGGGCTGCATTTTATGTATGAAAGGTGCTATACAAATAAAAGTTTATTATTATTATTATTATTATTATTATTATTATTATAAACAAGCTATTTTGTGCTGGTCTCTATCAAACTTTAACTTTAAAAGTACACTTTACGTGGAAAACAACTCTTCTCGAGCAGTTTGTGTAATTGTAATTGCATTTACCCACACTGTCCCACAATCAAACCTCTGAAAAAATCCTGTCTCCCCCTAACCCTAAACCCTAAAACCTAAACCCTAAAACCTAACCATGCCTGGTGGAGTCCATTGACGTATATATTAATGGACCAAAAAGGAGCTCATTGACTTTGACACAGCAAAATGAAGCTCACTTCCGGATATTGTTTCATTTCGCCTGATGGGTTGAATGAATTAAATTGAATGAAATGCTCCCCCTAGCGGCTGCCGGGGTAGTTTCCGAATTTGCCCTGTCTCCCTTATCACCGTAATGCATTATGGGTAGTCAGATACTACCGGTACTTTGCCTAATGTAGCGGCTAACGCTACTTACTTTGCATTACAGCATTGCATTACATTGATTTAACTTGATTTTTGATCTAACCCCAGCGCTGGGTAGTTGTTTATAACATGACTATATTTATAACGCTATAATGTACTCTGTTTTCTGGGGCTGAATCCAATGGTCTGAATACAGAGTTAAATCTGAATACGTTAAATGGTCCACCATGTTATGGACGTTAGATGTGTGGTATATATATATAGTGACGTGTGTCTACTAACATAAGATAACATACGATAATTTGCTCGAGTATTACTTGCTACCTGATGCCTTGCGGTGTTCTTACTGTTCTTACTGTTCTTATTATCCGATGTTTGTCGTCAATTTTACTCGAAAATGGGGAGGGGCCCGTTGACAGAAGATGAGTGAGGGGAAGTTACAGAAGTTGGCTGATGGGGAGGAGTTTGAGTGTGAATAAGTAGCCGTGCCCCTATACGATTTCTGCACGCTACTAAGCATGGAAGGACACAGATGTAACTATGAAAAACGCCACATGCATAGCTTCTACGTTAGGAAGCAGAATAGCGTCACTAGGTGGTCACGTTCGTGTGGAAAACCCTGTACCATCGAGAAATCGATACAGCAGCTGAGAATCGGCGCCAATCCCTCGGGGTTGTATCCTCTGATTACCAGAGAGGATGGAAGCATGCTAGCGCCACATGCTCCTTGTGGCATAGTCAATGTTGGCGAAACGCTCACCATCAAGCTGATTAAGTTCGATGACATACCAAAGCATTCTGAGAAGTTGTTGTACCCCGACAAGCCGCTGGATCGCTACGGCACATTCTTTGTGAATGTAACGTGGAAAGACAAGGGGCGCCAAATGCTAAACAGCAAGGTGTTGAGGAAGATGTCCCAGCGGGAAAAGCTGACTCTGCAAGTGTATGCGCTAAAGGGAGAAGAGCTTCAAGAGGCATTGAATCGGGATGGCCGGTTCACCGACCAGGTGAACCATAGCGGGTGTTATCTGGTGAAGGAGGAACGAGGAGACGGTACATGTTACATGGGATGTTTTGTCGACTTTTACCAGGGCCAGCACTTCCGATTCCATTACGAGCGGAAAAAAAGAAAAAGAAAAGAGCTGACGCAGGCTGACGCAGGCTCTGTGGCGACGGCGACCGATGAGCAAGGAGAAGAAGCTCAACGTAACTGTATATGCCCATGGTGTATTTGAAGACGTAGGTTTGCACCTGTGGTGGCAATATTTTTATATGCAATATATTTTTATTGTATACGGTCCCTGTTCAAATAAACAATAAAGATAATAAAAAGAAATAACTCTTTTTTCACGTTGTTTTGCTGTCGATACCCCAAACCTCTGGAAATCCCTGACCCAAACCCTGACTCAAACCCCAACCCTAGCCCGTGACCAGTTCCCAAGGGTAAATGGAGGCTGTGTACGTACAATGTTGAACAATGAGAGTCTGCAACTTATATATTAGAGGAGCAATATTTAGATATTTAGAGGAATATTTAATTTTAAATTAACATTAGGATTATATTGTGTAATAATGTTATTCATTATTTCATTACAACAGACATTTGTACAACATTATTATTAAGGAAAAACCAGATTATGATGAGAATCAATTTTATTTTTATTGGCACAGTATACAAGTTACATACAAGGAATTTGTATTTATATTTCCCTCAGTTCATACAGAAAAGCTTCCGAAGCATCCTGCACTCTTGAAGGGGTAGCATGCTGGTGCAGGCTTTTATAATGTTCAGAAAAGTAAAACTGAGCAGTCCATCTGGCTGGTCCAGAGTCAGGGGCGAGTTCGGAGGAGAAGGAAGGTCTTCCGGTGAGTTAGGTGGGGTGGGGAAGAACATTGGTGACGACGACGGGGAACATCCGTACATCAGACGGTTCAACTCTTCAAGGTCTACCTGTGAGGAAGGAGGTGAGGTAGGTGGGGTAATGAAGAACAAGGGTGATGACGACGCGGAACATCCGTACATCAGACGGTTCAACTCTTCTTCCTCCGATTCAGAGTGGCTGTGAGTTGTAATGAAGGACAATGGTGACGGCGACGGGGTCTCCATGATGATATCTGTCTTTTTTATTGTGTAAAATGGTATGAGTCTCTTTTGAACCCGTCTCTTTTATCCTTATGTTGTGATGAGGAGGAGGAGCTAGGTCTAGGGGAGGGCGTAGCGTAGGGATATGGGAGGAGATCATCAAAAATGGCGCTGACCGGAATTTGTTAGAGAACAAATGTGAACAAATGTGAAGAAAAAGTAAGATGGAGGGCGTGGCTTTTTAAAAATTGGGTCCTGTTAAACGTTCGGCTAAATCGCCCCTCCCGATCTTCCGTAAAATGTGTGCGGTTATGTCCATGACGTATTTCTCGCCGTAGGTTTGTTGTATTTGATCTATTGTGGCCAGGATGGCTGCCTTCTTCAAACATCTTCTAGGGATGGTTTGAATTATGTCGATATCATCAGGTAACGTTGCGATAGCAGCTGCCTCATCACAGTCCTCAGGATTCCTTTCTGTATTGCCATCTACAGCTACAGCTGCAGTAGCAGGGGAGGGAGGCCTACGAAAACACTGAATGAGTGTCGTTTGAGTCGTTTGCTTTCGCTTCATTGTGTACCTATCAAATACGGCATCTCCTCCCCTGAGCAACTGTTTTGGTTGGCAGCAAGCAACGTCACAGTTACGTCACGCTCGTCATGTTCGAGTCGGCTCGACGGAAGCCGCTAGGGTTCAAAAGTCTGCGCTTTGTAACACCGAGCGCACAGGGTGAATTTTTCTTTTCTCTTTTTTCTTTCTCAAAATCTCACTTGAGATTTTATATGTGGTTGTGTGTTTCAAAAACACATTAAATTAACACACAGTACAAGTTCCAAGTTTTAGTTTTAGTTTATTTACAGTAGGCTATTTACAGTATTTTCAGGTTTTTGAATAATAATAATTAACAATTAACAATACTTTGAATATATTATACAATTATATTTACTATATATATATATATATATATATATATATATATATATATATATATATATATATATATATATATATATTGTCTGTAATATTTTTGATCAAGTCATTACAAGGACTGATCTTGGGCCACATCCAATGTGCCAAGTCTGGGTATACACCAGTGATAACAAGGTCCTCATTACAATGTCTGATCTGGGTCACACCAAATGTGCCAAGTCTGGCTATACACCAGTGAAGGTCCTCGTTACAAGGACTGATCTGGGTCACACCAAATGTTTTGACCAAAATTATTGAGAAAATGGCATTACATGTTGAATTTGTGGTAATTTGGTCATTTGTATCAGTAAAACATACATTTGTTTGATACATCTGTGGATCATTGAGTCCAATGTAGTATGTACCTTGTACAGGATGTGTCTTGTACAGGATGTACACATACAAGGAAACTGGATCCGGTTTGCTTAAAAAACCGGGATCACATAAAACAAACAAGAATCACTATGAATCACAATATGAAAGAGTGTCTATTTTGAAAAGTGTGTGTGAAAGGAATATATGTACAGTAGGCAGTTACGTATATATGAGAGGGGTCAATGTGTGGGTGTGTGTGTGTGTGTGTGTGTTTCACAAAACACGTTAAAGCTAAATTAATTGACATTAAGACCTGTTGGATTTGACTTGACTTGACTTTATTTAAAACTTTAACATGCTATACATTTGTTTTGATAAGGCAACCAAATAAGGGGGGGCAAAACAATCATCTATACTTTAATATGTATAGTTAATATACATAATAACCCCTAATAATAATAATAATAATATAATAATATAATAATTAGAATAATAGTAGATAATAATTAGAATAATAATAATTAGAATAATAATAATAGAATAATAATATAAATAATAAGTTAATATAACCAAATCTCAGAAAATATCTTGTAAAATACATCTTACAAACTACATTACATAAGCATTACTTGCTTTGCTTAACCAATTTACCAATTTCATTGTCACAATATTTATGCCAATGCTTGTGATCACCACACCTTGCCTCAGGCCCGTTGACAGAAGAGCCCCTCCGAGGTCAAGGGGTAGGTACAGTGTGTTGAGTTAAATACAGACTGTATAGTGTGAGGGGGTAGAATGATAAACAAAGTTGTATCCTACACACACAATGGACAATAATCATATAATTTCCCCCGGTCATTACCGACCTGACTGATAATAATTTGGCCTACCTGATTCAGTTATATTATATCCAGTTTTTTTATTCCGGTTGAAGATTTCACAACCTCAATCTTGTTACTTTTGTACATCAGTACAGAGACTAACAGTAGTTCATCATAGTTCTCAAAGTCAAATGTAAAAATAATGACAGAGTAGAACTCTGACAGAGTTCTTCAGATTATTACACGCTACATATTATTTATGTACCATAACACGTCTTGTGTAGTAGCATAGCATGCTGCCACCACTTGTCATAAACTGTTTACTGTTTAGACATTGCTTCTAAGCCTGACAAAGACAATGCTGACGCACCAAGAGGTACAGAAAATCATTCACACAGCCAACTGATATGAAGGCTTGTAGGTATGTATGACACACTTACAATCACCTGACATCACAATCACCTTACACAATTGACAATTTACAATTGACAATTGACAATCACCTTACACATTGGTTAATTAGTACCGCAAATCACATGCCATTAAAAACAACCCACTTGTAAGTATGCAAGTATGAAAGATTGCAACTATGCAATAACTTACAATAACCTGAAATAACACATTGTGTAGGCTAATTAACTGTTTTAAAAACTGTTTTACGTGACGTGTAAAACATTTCAGCACATCAGAACATGAAAAACCATGTTTGGCTATTATGTGTAAACTAACATGTATATATGCAGCACACATTTCAGCAAGTCAGAACATGAAAAACCATGTTTGACTATTATGATAAACCCATACGTAGAGGCATATATGGATATATGCAGCACACATATATGTGATGCATGTACTTTTGGGCCAGGTCTATGACACCAGCCCAATATTGTAACACATAGTGGCTGACATTAGTGGTACAGACGACCCTTGCAGGCACCAGGATAAGGGTTTGGTAAACAAATCTGACAATCTGCGTTCATTCAATCACAGTCCCTGTAGGTACTATGAATTTCACTCAAGTGTTTGTGTAAATTCACTGTCTAGAAATTGTTAGAAATGGTCAAAGTTACAACTGATCCAAATTATGTTTGAAGCAAAGAGCAAATGGTGGAACTAAAGTTACTTCTGTGTAGTAATCACTACTTCTGGATATTGGATGTTGGATATTTTGCATGAGAGAACGCCAAATTAGTGAATCAAATCAATCTAGATTGTAGATTGATATTGACCCCACTTTCGAGACTGCTTAACGATTAGAGTCTTTATCGATACAACTACTTAGTTTACAACTACTAAGTTTCGTTTAACGATGGTTGACAACCAAATTAATTGATTTGTAAAACTTTATTAGACAACCAATGTATGTTTGTACACCGGAGTGATCTGATTTAAAGTAGGCTACAT